>NW_011894743.1:0-33248 GCF_000151845.1 Pteropus vampyrus | reverse complement strand
TAAAACTTCAGATAAGATGGTACATAAAATACTAGTCAGGGGTCAGTGTTTTTAACTCATAGAACATTTATATTTATTTGATATAGGTTTTCTATAATGTGATTAATTTGCATTCAGGTTCTTGATAGCTATACTTTAGGCTATAAAACATAAGCTTTATGGTTTTTTTTTTTTTTTGCCATTTGGGAAATATATCATATGTTTTTATATATGATTGTGACAGCAATGTCATAAGCATTAGACTTCTATTTGGTCTGTGGATCTCATTTTTAATATAGAGTTGGCTGTAGCTACTTAAAATTATAAAATGCTTCGCAGAGTTGTGCTGTAGAACTTAAAATATTTTTGAATTACTTTTAAACTACTTTTAGGCCTTGTGTAATTAAGAAAACAAAAAGAAATATTTTGAAGCAAGTTTATGTTCCAAAGGATGATTTTTTTCGTGTTTTGCCAAAATCCCCATTGATGATTTTGATGAGCCTTGACCGTTATATTTGTCTTCGATCAAGACCTTCAGTAACATCACCTTTCTAGTCTGCTTTTTCTCAGTCTACACAAGCTCAGTGGTGGATTATTCCTAAGGGTGGTTTGATACTAATATTTATTCAAAATATTCAATACTAGTGTATCTATCTTATGGAATCTCTATCATTATTTAGACTTTTCTCTGATGAATCTAGTGAAAATTGTACTTCTTATTGGGACTCTCTGTCACTAAAGAAGAATCAAATATAAATTCTCATTTGCTCTTCACATCTTATTAAATATTTATCTTTCAAGATGTCCTTCATTTAGTTCTCTAGACAAGTTAAACTTTTATATATATGCAGACATCAGTGATCAAATATTATTCTTTTTAGATAATGGTGATGGCCAAGCACCATGATTGTGATTGGTATGAAGGCCAGAACTTTCTCATGTATAACAGTAAAGCTGCATAGAATAAACAAAGGCCAGTCTAGGCCTTTTGGCCTAGATATTATTGTTGACATAGATTTTCAATCAAATCAATAGCTGTAAACATTATGTGAAATAATGTCATTTCTCTTCCTGTTATTTAAGGTATGCACATTGTGATGCTTTAAGGCTGATAAGCTCACTAAGTATACTTAAAATACTATAAAAAACATAAACAAACTATAAATATATGGATTATATATATACACACATATATATATTATATACATAATGCAATGTAAAGTTTATGAGATTTTTATTTGAACTCTATGAACTTATGTGTACATTATAAAATATGCCTTTAAAATTATTCAAGATTTATTTAGAAAAATTAATTCAAAGACATCATAATGTTATACATTTATAAATTATAATATATTTGTACAAAGAAGACTTCTCAGCAAAATTCTATTTATAAGATCAGAAAGCCTTTAAATCAAGAAAAGGGAGATATGGAGAGAAAGAAGACTTTTATGTAGAAGGAACAAAATATGCCAAAACCAAGAAAGAAGAGAAACGATGGCAGGTCTAAATAACTAATAGATATTTACCCATTCTGGAAGAGTGAGAGAGGGAAAGTAAATAAGAGACAGGCCGGAAGATGGAAGTAGCTGGTTCATATAAAAGCTTTAGGTCATATAAAAAGTACTGAAACTTTTTCCTCAAAGCAACAGGAAACTATTGAAAAAATTTTAGTAAGAGTGAGTGAAGATAAGATTTTAATTTAGATAAAATCTGACATAATGCAAATCTGGACCTGCCCTGAGGTTACTACTTCTGCTGCCTTCTCAAGTAATGGCTTTTGTGTGTTTTTCTATATTGGTCTTATACTGCCTACTGGCAAAGTAGGATTCTCAGTGCACCACATTGCTATATCTACACCCTTCCTCCTTCCTAGGAATCCAGGCTTTATTCTCACTGCCCGACTCTCATTCACTCCTGTCCTCACACTATTGCTTTGATCTCATCATTCCCATCACTAAATCCATCTACCTGCCAGAATTTACACCAGCATTCTTCACTTTATTTTCTGTTCTTTTAGATGAATTCTCTGTGTTTTTCTGGAGCCATTACCTCCACCTGTGCAACAGATCCAGTCCTCCGCTCACCAACTCTAACACATTGTTTGAGTAGCTCTCCCGTTTCTTATATACATTATCAATATCAGTCTCCTTCCTTTGATTATTCCCATAATCATGCTTTGTTCCTATCTTCAAAAAATAATTTAAAAAACCCTCTCGACCTACATCCACTTCTAGCTACCACTCCGTTTCTGTTCCTCTTTCCAGAAAAAAATCATTGTTAGAATTGACTCATTTTTCAGCATCTAATTACTCTTAAAACTTCTTTATTGTAATTTCACTCTCAACACATCTAAAACTGCTTACGTCAACATGATCAATTGTTTCTTGTTACTAAATATATCCATAATTTCAGTCTTCATCTTATTTGAACCATCAGCAACACGTGACTGATTGTTACCTTTACTAGGCTCTCGGGCCACCATTCTCTCTCGTTTACTTCTCATCTCACTGTTTGTTTCTTCTCAGTCCTCATCTTGGAGTTCCTTAGGCTAAAAATTTTTTGATTCCTTTTTCTCCCAAATCACATGTTCAATCCCATAGTAAATACTGTTGTTATATAGATATAGTTATAAATGTAGATATCGATATAGACATAGATCTACATGTTATTTGTACCTTTTTAACACTCCTACTATTACAACTTAGTGGAAACCACCATCATATTTTGCCTATATCATTGTATGAACTCATTTACTTGCCCTAATGTCTCCACTCTTGCTCCATCCACTAATGTCTGGTTGTAATACAACACCCGAAGTGATCCAAATTTAATTCAGGTCCTTTTATTTCTTAGCTCAAAACCTTCTAATGTCACATCGATGTTTTCAGAAAAATTTTCTAATTATTACAGAAGACTGTGAAGCTCTTGATAATTTGTCCTCCAATAGCCTCATTTTCTGCTTTTCTTCTAAGTCATTGAAACTAGATAACTTTGGTCAAATTGCTTTTCAAACAGCCAAACATGCTCTCACTTTAGCGATTTTGAAGTGGTTCTACCTAGAATGCTCCTTCTTCAAATGTAGTGTCATGGTATAGTATCTAAAAAGAATATACACATTTATCTCAAAAGCCCATTAAAATACCTCTTCTTTTTTAAGGAAAGTGGGGTTGTACCAGAAACCAGTTAAAAGAGTCACCAGTCCAAGTAGAAGATGATGAGGGTCTCTAGGGCTATAGAGGATCTTCAGAGGGTCCAAAGTGTTAGATTTTTGCCACTGAGCACTTGAAATGCAGCTAAGTTGCATTGCAATGTACTAGAAGTATAAAATAAATAATGAATTTCAAAGATTTAGCATGAAAAACTAAAATTTTTTTTTCTTAATAGGTTGTTTTATATTGATTACATGATGGAATAATAATATATTTAAGATACTGGGTTCAATGTATTGTTGAATTAATTTCACTATTTTTTTTTTTTTATCTTTTTCTATTGGGTACCAGAAAAATTTAAATTATATATCTGGTATGTAATTGTGACTCTGATTATATATTTCTATTGGATGGCATTGTCTAAACTATATGGGAACAAATGGGGAAAAAAAAGAAACATAAGAGGTTTATGATGAAGAATTAAAAGGGCTTAGAGATAAAACATGTAAATTGGCAATCTCTGTTTTTAGAATTTCAAGCTTCACAAATGTACTTTCTTTTTTTTTTTTGACTATACGTAGAGACAAAGATGGATTCCAACGATAGAAATATTTTCTTAAACATTTTTGTTAGTAATCGACACATAACAAATGAAAATTAAGTAATTTTATAAGAATGTTTAATAGTTTTTTTATTTTGCAATTACAGTTGACATTCAATATTATTTTATAATGTTAGTTTCAATTATACAGGATAGTGGTTAGATATTTGTAAATAATTTCAAAAATGCAACTGTTAGTTTATTATACCAAACATTAAAAAATTCTGCTATATAAGTTCAATTTTATTAATATCGAGCACTTACAGTGTCGTAAATATTTCTGGAACTATTTGCAAAGAGGCTATCCTAGATAAGTAACATAAATGATATCTAGTTATCTTAAAGATTTAAATATCTTTGCTATAGATGATAGAATTCAGGGATGTTGGATTTCTTTGAAAAATCAAAATTTAAACTGTAAAAGCTTATTCTCCATTTGCATAGTCAAAAATTTGTACATTCTACATAAAGCATATATTAACATTTTTAAAAGATTTAAAAATTTAAAGACAACTATTAACAGGTAAGTATGAGATGACTATTTTGGGGGTTAAGTACAGTATGACTTTTGTTTTTTTGTCAAAATTAGAGATACGTAATTTTTATATCAAAATAATACGAGTATGTTTTCAAAAGTTATTAAAATTGGGAGATCTTTTTGGTAAATTGTAATTTTAACACATTTATATATATATGTGTGTGTATATTTATATGTGTGTTATGTATACAGAATCTTAAATCTTAATTATTTTGTTAATTCAGTCAGAATTTAGTCCCTAAGCACATTAACAAAGTAGAAATTCCCTTTGAATAAGTAATTTATCTTTCTGGGAAATTACTGACTGTTCTTAAAAGGCAAACAATAGGGTTCCTTATATCTGCTAGGCCAAATTTTGCTGCGTTCCAAAAGTTTACTTGTGTATGAGCTTTTAAAATTCAGGACATATTTTTATACAAGGGGAAATTCTATAAAATCCCTGAACCCATGTGTAACTAACATTCTAGCTTTTCATTGTCCTATAATTAGTAAGACTCTAATAGCTATGTGTAATAGATCTCATGTATAATGAGTCCATGACAAACAGCATGGCAAATGAGTGTTTGCCATGGTAGACTGATGGTGTAACGAAAAACCTCCAAATTTCAGCGGTGTAAACAAACACATTTGATTTTTCTGTGGGGAGACAGAGATCATAGACAAGAACAAAAGAGTATTCATAATTTTGAAATAATATATTCAAAACATAAAGGCATTCATATTTACCTTTCTTTCATAAAATGAAGATAATTATTTGATAAAAAATAATGGGGGCTAAAAAATCATGAGAACTAAAGAAATTATGAATACCTGACAGAATGGGACCAATGGATGAGGCGGAAAACTGGGAATCTGGAAGATCAGAGGGTTTGTGGTGAAAGACTGAAAAATTAACCTTTACTTCTCAGCTATGAATGTGGAGGGAGAGAAATCCTCCAAACTCTTCAGAGTCCCTATAATATGAAACACTGGGAGGCAGCTCCTAAACACATTCCCATAATTAAGACATTTTACTGGCTATATCTTTTGTAATGACTATCTAAATTATGGGAATGAAAGAGTGACCAGTGTGCTATGGCATAGGAAGTATAGGTGGTATATTTGCATATTGTTAGCCTGATATTCAAATCCCTTCATATTCTGACCTTAACATTCCAGACTCACCACATTACTAGACAAACCTTTGTTGAATATATTCATGTGCTATGCATTTTAAGCTATTGGGATATATCAAAGCACATAGACAAAAAACTTTGCCCTCATGGAGTTTGAAATCATTACAAAATTTTAGACTCTATTCTGTTCGCCAGCCAAACCAAAGCATCCGTATGCTTAATAGAGACATATGAAAGATAATCATAAAAGTCTATTTTTCTTTTCCACTCTCTCATGTATTCTGCTTACTTGAGATAGTCTTTTCTTTTGCTGTCGAATGAAAGCTCAAGAAATCTCATAACTTCTTAAAAACATGGTTCTATTTAATAGAAAGTACTATGAGTATGCTAATTTTTAAAAATAAAAGATTCTCTAATTCAATATATCAGTCAATATTTCAAATTTTATTTAATGGTAAATTTGTTCTCTCTTCCCAGCTAAAATGTATTCTTGGAAAGAAGAGGTTGTAATTGACTTCCTTTTTCTTTATTCATCACCTCTTTCCAGTTTACAAGCTGCTCTTTTAACACTCAAGTTGCCATCATCTGCAGTTGGAGACTGAGGAGAAAAGATGGGTAAGATAGGAAGGAAAGTTCCAAATTAATTATTACTATTGTGAAGTGGTTGAACATGCTGTTAGTCAGACCTGTGTTTAAAAGAGACATCGTCCATGGGACACTTTCAGCCCTGGAAGTGCTCTCCTGCAGCAACTTGATTTGGGCAGCACGTTTCATTTAATTCCATATGATCACTTCAGGAGAAATTCAGCTATTCATCTCCAGCTTTGCCTGTTTGCATTCTCATTACTCCTCCAGGTGTCCCTGCTAAAGAGGATCCACAAAAATCTAGCATTCGCATGTGTCTCAAATCTGGACCTTGGATAACATTCACAGGCTCTTGGCCTGCATAATTCTATGAGTTCCGGTTCCTTTTAAAGTAGCTGTGATGCCCCTCTACTCCAGCCATCAGAACCACTTTTCAGCTCTATAGTTTACACTCTGGATTACCTCACAGATCTCAGACTTGAATTCAATGTGCCCTCTGAAACATAGGGATGCAGTGGTCTTACTCCAGTTGCCAACATTACAATTGAGAAGAAAGTACGTAGTCTCACAACTCCCTTTTCTGAGGGCTTGAACATCTGGGGCGATGAGAAAGGGAATGCAAATACTTTACAACTTTTTTTTTTCCCCAAAGGAATATTTTACACACAATCACTTCTGCAGTCTTTCACTTAACCTTTTGTTCTTGGGAATATGGGTTTTAGAGTGGTTAATTGTTATGCTGTTTGTTCTTATTTTAAATATCTTTGATAATCTGTATCTGTTTCTTGTACAGTTCTTTGTAATTGTAGGTTTTTTGCATCATGGGACTTCTGTCTAAACTTCTAATTTAATACATCATCATTTCCTGTTATGCTTACTGTGTTTGGAACTGTCCCTTCAAACCTATTCTTTTCCTTCTTCAGGATACAGCTCAATGTCAACCCATTTGAAAAGCCTTCTCTGATGACTCAGTTGATAGTTGTTCACTCTTCTGGACTACACTGCACTGTATACCACCAGGCTTCTCTGTAGATCCTGAACTGATGATAGTCAACAATGTGCTAAGCCTAGAGTTTGTTGAATAGAAAATAACAACAGCAGCAACAGCAACAAAAACATAATTGTGACTTATTGGAATACACTTTCTCTTTATTTTGTCGCTTTTGTTTTAGCAGTAGTCTAATAAACCAACCATTACATCAAAAGAACAGCTTTTCTTTCTATGTTTATTTATCCATTCTTGGAAAATTCACTCTTTAAAAATGATCTTTGTTAACTTGGACTATTTTATTTATAATTCATTTATTCAGTTCATCATATATTTACTATGTTACCCACTACTTCCAAATACAATTAATGGAGTTTAAAAATAAAAGCCAGTAGTTCAGAAAAGGGAAAATTCTATCTAGAAGGCCAGGATTTAAAAACAATGCAATAGAGTGAAACCTCAGTCCTAAACTTGCTAATAGCTAACACAATGTGAAAAACAGAGGGCTACATAGTTCCCATTCTCTCAAATTCATTGACAATTCCACTGATTCAACAAATATTTCACATATCCTTGGGTAAAGTTTGCATTTCGGAATAGATTAAGGTGACAATGTAATATTTGAATCTTCCAGAATCCTCCATCATTATAAACAGACTGAGATTTGGATAGCCAAATATTGGGAGACAGTAAACCTTGGACCTTTTGTAGTTCTATATATCTTGCTGAGTGTGCCAAAGTGGCAATGCCCTGAATTTTTTTTCATCTGGAACACAGGACTGTCTATGCAGCTGAGAATTCTGAAAAGTGAGATAATGTGTACAGGAATGCATCACATAGTCTAGCATTTTCCTGATCTCTCATTTGACAAAGACTTGCTATTGCTTGCTATCACAGTGGCAGAATCTTTATGTTTAGAGTTCTTTTGTGCTGTACTCCACTCATGAGCAGGTTTCATCTGGACCTACAATTTGCCTGTGAACTTTTGGAGTTTAGGAGAGCTGATTACTATGTTGATACACCTACTAGTATTTTTTGGTGGAATAAAATCCTTTATTTCTGCCCAGGAATCTTTTATATTTTATCAACATCTATGGAACTTTATTGAGCTAAATTATTAACTTGTATAGATATTTCTGTGGAAATTCTCCTGCTTCTAGGTCTCTTCCTCACATGCAAACTTATTGAAGTAGGACAACATAGTATCAAACCAAAACCCCACAGATAATACCTACAATTTAATAAAACAATATGCTAACTTATAGAATGTGAGTGGCTGTGGAAAACAATTGAAATAAACAAAATCTGTACAATATCAGCAAGTATGATGACAACTACTTCAAGATTGTTCGGGGAAGGATAAGGTTTTCTGTTGGTCATGAGAGCCAGTGAACCTCAAAGTTGTCCAGCTACACTAAAGGAAAACTTTACTAACAGGAAAGCAGTCGCAGCACAAAAGTCCACACTGAGGAGAAAACACTGAGAGCAGAATATAAATTGAGCAGGACAGACACAATAGGGTAAAAAATAAAAATAAAAAATAAAAAAAATAGAAAAATTCTCCAATTAAAGGAGAAGCACAGAAAAGAGCAAGTGGGTTTCAAAATAAAAGGATATATATTTTGAACACTAGAAAAATACTAAAACAGATATTCTAGAGCTGTGAATTAGAAAAGCTAACTTAGTGAACCTTCCTTTTTATGAGAATGTAAAGGCTAATTTTATTTAAACCTGAATGATAGGAAAGAGTCATGGTCGAAGTCAGAAAGTAAAAAGAAAATAGCAAGCAAACTAATGCCTCTAAGAAAACGAAGCCATTTTTTAAAAAGATATAAAATGTACCTTCGTATTGAAAAAAAGGGAAGCTCTGAAAAACATGTATTAGAATTAGAAAGAAATCATAAATAAAAAATGTTAATCTAAATGCAATGAATAAAGATGTTAAATGGATTAGACAGAAAGTAATGTAAAAGAAGGGAGAAGATTTATCACTTATGGGATATGAGTCTCTTAAGATGAAAAACAAATTAAGGAAACAGAAAAAATATTAAAATATAGAATTCAAGAAAACTTTTCATGGAATATAGGCTAGTGGTTACCAGAGGAGTATAAACTAGCGGTTATTAGTGGAGTGGGGATAGAGGGGGGAGGTAGATGGGGTAAAGGGAGTCAAATATCGGGTGTAGGGGGAGGGTGAAGAGGGTAAAAATGATCAAATATATGGTAGCTGAAGGAAACTGGACTTTGGGTGGTAAACACACAATAGAATATGTAGATGTCAAATGATAATGTTCACCTGAAAATTATAGAATTGTATTAATGAATGTTATCCCAATAAACTTAATTTAAAATTTAACATAAAGATAAATAAATAAATAAATAAATAAAACTTTCCTAAAATAATACTTGAAGAGCTATATCATATCTAAGCAGAAAATGACTCAGAATAGCCAATATGGAGATATGTTAAATAAATATTGGACTTAAAAAAAAAAGTCAACTCTTTGAAAACTTGAAATAAGTTCAAAACCCATTTAAAAAGAAAACAAATTTTGGTTACATCTTTTGACATTAATGCCTCATAGAAGAAGAAAATAGAGTAATATGTTTAAGCCAAAGAAAAAAAATATGAGTTAAGACTCATAAAATATATCTAGCCAAATTTATGTTCAATTACAAGGGCCTCAGATAAACTCTAAGTAATGCGAACATAGGAAATGCTGAACCATTGAGTCTGCTCTGAGGAGTCTACTAGTGCACAAGAGACAAATAACTATATGACTAATTAAATTATTCATATGAACAGTGAGAAAACAATGTTACTTCAATTCATATGTATGGGAAAGGTATAGATGAAGCAGAAGCATTGCTAACAGCAGAAAATATACAAACAGTAGCTAAAAGAAAATTTAAAAGAATGCGAAGCATATTATATAAAGTAAAGTAAGAATTAGAACAAGAGTCAGCAAACTACAGTCCCTTGGTCAAGTCCAGCCCATGCTCGTTATAGTAAGTAAAATTTTATTGGAGCACAGTCACATCCATGTGTTTACCTATTGAAGTACAGCCCATCCTTTTGTTTGCATATTGTCTCTTTATCCTTTCAAACGACAACTGCAGAATTGAATACTTTCAACAGAATCAAGATAGGTCATAAAATCAAATCTATTTATACCAATAGTCAAATTTGGAGTATGAAACTGAATCAACTTATTATTTTGTAGTCCAGTGACTTAAAGGAAAGAAATATACTTTTTCCCTGTCTTTACTATGGGAGTAGGACCTTCGGGTAACCAACTATTTGATATGGAGAGATTCCTCTTTGTAGAAATAATTTAGCTAATAAACACAGAAGAACTGAAAGGATTTAATAGGTAGGAAATGACTATCATGGATGCTACTATCACAAAGGAGAGTCAAAAGGATTTGGTGTACCTCTTTAAGGAAATAGTACATAAAGTAGCCCCCCTTATCCCTGGTTTCACTTTTTAAGGTTTCAGTTATTGTCATCTGAAAATATGACATGAAAAATTTAGACATAAACAATTCAATTGTCAATTCATAAGTTTCAAATTGTGCATTATTCTGAGAAGCATGATGAACTCTTTCCCCCACCATCCCATCCGGGACGTGAATCAACCCTTTGTGCAATGTCTCCATGCTGTATACACTCCTTGCACATTAGTCACTTAGTAGCCTTGGAGGTTTTCAGATCAACCTTCCTGTTATTGTGGGGCTTCTGTTCAAGTTTCCCTTTTTTTACTTAATAATGGCCCCAAAGTGCAATTGTAGTGATGCAAGCAATTGGGATATGCCAAAGAGAAGCCATAAATTACACATTTAAGTAAAAAGATAAAAATCCCTACTTCATAATGAAAGAAAACAAAGTGTATGCTAAAATATACACTAAGAACAAATCTTCTATACATGAAATTGTAAAGAAAGAAAGAGAAATTTGTGCTAGGTTTGCTGTGTTGCAACTCAGACTGAAAGTTATGGTCACAGTGTGTGACAAGTGTTTAGTTAAGATGGGAAAGACACTTTATTTACGGGCAGAAGACATGTACAGAAAATATGTTCCAATTGACAGCAATATGTTGCACCAGAAAACATTTAGGCTATAGGAAGGCATCAGCAAAAGATTCCCTGAAATGAGTAAGCATACTCACATAACTTTTATTATATTGTTATAATTGTTCTATTTTATTATTAGTTATTCTTATTACTCCCTTACTGTACTAATTTATCAGTTAAACTTTAATATATATATAATATAATGTATAAGAAAAATGTATATAATGTATAAGAAAAAAAATACTACATACAGGCTTAAGTACTATCTGAGGTTTCTCGCAACTATTGAGGGTCTTGGAAACTATGTACCCTGAGGATAAGAGGATATTGTATTACTTATGATTTATTTCTAAAAACAACAACAAAAACCTGGATCTAATCAGGACTCTATTTCTAACTACTGATTTATAGGAAATAGAGGAGACAGAAAAATATGAAATGAGCCACTGAATATATAGTCCTCAGTATCCAGACTTCAGAAATCTGGATTTAAACAAGGTGAATAAAAAGAAGTGACAGTGCTGATGCCTATAGATTAAAAGGACTTAAAAGACCTATCAATCTATTACAGTGTATAGATAGACCTTATTTGGATCCTGATGTGAATAAAATTTTAATATAAATATTGACAGGATATTTGTCGATATGAAGGAATTTTTGTTATTTTGGGGGCAAGTAAGAAATGTATTGTGATTAAGTTTTAACAGTTCTTATATTTAAGAGATACATATTAAAATATTTACAGGTGAAATATGTCTCTGCTCTACTTCAAAAGAATGGAATGAGGGAGCAATTGGAAGTATAGAGAAAAAAATTTCCTAGGACTCGGTAATGTTGAAGCTGGGTAGTTGATAGGTGCAGGTTCATTGTAATATTCTCCATAATTTTATTTATGTTTAAGATGTTCCGTGCTAAAGAGTAAAATGTTTTCAATGCTGCTGATTTCAAATTTTGGAAATGAGTTCTAAATTTCTCTTTTTAATTATTTTCATTTAGATATTATATTCAGTTACAGCATAGTCATACAACTTACTTTGTAATTGACTTCATGAATAACTTCTTGGTACAGAAATCCCAATAAAATATTTCTTTAATGAATTCAATTTATTCTGTTTCTTACCTTTATTCATATGACATGTGGTATAGCTCCTAACCATGGGCAGCTAATTCTGAAGAAAGGATGAACCTGTAAACAATTAATTAACCTTAATTTACATAACAATCTTATTTGCATAGCTAACAGAGTAGGAATTGATTATAGGCCATTAAGAGTCATATTAATAAATAAAACTGTGCTAGAAATACATGTGACTGTAATTCATTCTGAAGAGGCAAAAGTTAGTCATGAAATGCTAGTAACAATATTCAAGAATCAGGCGTTAAACAAACTAATATTTGGCATTTAGTCTTCATGAATTTTTGAGAGGATAGTTCATGAATTCGCTATTCTGTCTCACTTCTATATGCATAATGCGGCACATACAAGCATACATGTGTACATTAGGTAAATTGTTATTATCATTAGATTTACACTCAAATTACAGTAATGAGAGCCAGCTATATTATATTCATATATGAGTACTAAATATATTTCTATTCCTAGAAATCAGAGCTATTTGGTAAAAAATACCAAGTTCCACAATCTAAATATTTACCAAAATTTTCTTTTTAAATTTAACTACTCATTTGTTTCAAAGGAAGTTGACAGATACAGTTTTCGATGAACTCTTACACTGATTTTTAAATGCAATACGGTAGTTTATATATGTAAATTAGACTGACCCTAAACTTTTGACTCCTTAGATTTTATAAAAAATGTAATTGCTTGCAGTTTAAAGATTTTAAAAACCCAAAGAACTGGTCTGCTATTTTTAAACCACTTTATTATGCATGTGATGCTTATCATGAAAGACAACTTAATTCCTTTAATTCTAAAGACACACTATGTATAATCTGATTTTTTCAAATGATTTGATTGTACCTGTACACTCTTCAATGCAAGATGAGTAAATGAGGTTTGAAGTAAAGGAAAAGAGTGATTTATTTTTAATGCTTATCGGTAGAACTCAGATGGGAAATTTCATCATGCCTCTTCTACGTTTTATTCGCATCTTACTCTTTCTCTTCCACTGGCATTCATACTTGTGTGTACACTTGCTCTGGCTCTTTTCTTTTGTCCTCTTCCCCCTTCTGAAAATGCTGATCAATGGAGTGTTTGATAGGATGTCTAGGAATGGCCCCCAGAGTAAAAGGTAAATGTTTCATATCCTGTTTCCCACTTCATGCTTTTTCTGAGCCTCTGTTCTACTAATGGTTAAATTAAATTCGACTTTCCTGGGTCTCCTAGATTCTAAAAACATTGATGTGATTGCTAAAAAAAAAAAAGAAAGAAAAAAGAAAAATAGTTGGATTGCTTAAGTGTAAAGGAGTATTACTTCAATTAATGGTAAAAAGATAGCATTGATCCCATTATTTGTAATATCGCACAGAATCTGTGTTGGCCAACTTCACAAATTGGTTTTTACTTGCTTCTCTGTGTGGTTAAACTATATCGAACTGAAATGTTGAAGAAAGATTTCAGAGATAAGAAAATGTGAGACTGAATCTTTAATTTTTCATTTATTGACAAGTGTCATTTTAAGGAAATCACTTAACTTTTTCCCATCATGACTTTGTAAAGTGAAAATAATAATGTCATATCCTAGAAATGGGTGTGAATTAAATATAATGTGACATATACAAGTTGATAAATGTTAGTCAGGAATTTTAACATGTTCTTTCCTCTATCCTAAGAAAATATGTCAGTACCAGAAACTACACAATTCAGGGAATGTCTAGCAGTCACACACCCATTAACAATATTCTACATCTCAGAGTTAGCCAGTACCTCACAGCAGAATGAGAATAAGGTTTATTATCTATAATATTCAAATAATGACAGTGTTCTACAGTATTATACACTGTCTGGAAATAACATGTTATTGTCTTGACATTTCAGGAGTATGAAATCTTCTCAATGCTGTCATCTATCAGAAATGAAAAAAAAAAAACACCTCTGAGTGTCCATTATCTTCCTACATTCTTCACTGAGAACATTTATACATATGTGTATTTTATTAGACGATGAGCTGAGCATCATCATTTTATTGAACATCGCTTAAATAATATAACTTTCTGAAGGAACTCGGAAATTGGCGAGGACTACTTCCAGGGAGTCAGCTTGCACTCAAAGCACATAGCTGGTCCTTGTTTCATAGTCCAGATGGGCATTCACATAGATAACATCCATGATGTTATTAATTCCAAACTTATCTAGAATTAAAATACGATTTCTTGGTCATTTTCTTTAAACTGCAAGGAAAAATAATTCTCTTTTAAAGGCACTGTGATTTAAAAAACATCTATTTACGAGTAATGCATAAAGTGATAACATACTGTTTTTTGGAAACCATGTTCCAGAATTGATCAAAATCAGTGTTATCCTATGTGCATGCCTTGAAATTCTAGTGTTTTTTTTTAATTCTCCTGAAAATTAATGTTTCTGTAATCAATTACATTTGGGAGCAATGCATACTATACCCCTCACCACAGATTCAGATAGCCTTCTACTGTACTAAAGGCCTTCAGGGATTCTGTTTTCAAGAAACTCATACTATTTTGTTTAACCGAGTAATTTAAGATCTTATTAGATTGCTACACTTTCCATGATGTGATGCATCTTATTATTCCGTATATTCTGCTATGAACCCTTGAGGGAAAAACAGATAATTTAATATGTTGTTAATTTAGAAAACATTATTTTTTATTTTAAATGGCTTAAAATATTTTGTCTTGATGTTCATTTTCTAAAATAAATGTGCTTATATATAATTGAGCAAAGAGCGGGACAATTTTGAATATTTTATAATATCCTAATTCTTGTACTCCTGGTATTTTTTCCTCACTTTAGTTTTCTCTACAGCATTTATTACTACTTGAATGCTATATATTTATCAGTTTAATAATTTTTTATTGTCTATCTCCACTTATTGGATAAAGTCTGTGAGGGCAAGGGTCTATTTTTTTTATTGCTCTATCCTTCATGGCTGGGAGAATACTTAATATGTCATGGATGCTCAAGAAACATTTGCAAAGTGAATTAACAACTATTTTTGAATAAAATGATAAATAAATGAATTGATTGTAAAAAAATATATACTCATTGTGAGGTAAAAAAGTGTAATACATAGAGCCACTCTGCTATCTTCAAGGAAGAGAACTGATAGAATCACACACACACACACACACACACACACAAAGAGTCAGAACAGCCATTTGAGCAGAACCGCCTACTTCCAGTAATTCGCCAAAATGACCAACACGAACGGAGGAGGAAAGGCACCTGCTATATGTTTTCTAGGCCTATTAGAAAACATGGAATTTTTCCTTTGGCCACATACATGTGAATCTACAAGAAAGGTGATATTGTAGATATCAAGGGAATGGGTACTGTTCAAAGAAGAATGCCCCAGAAGTGCTTCCATAGCAAAACTAGAAGTGTTTACAATGTTACCCAGCTTGCAATTGGCATTGTTGTAAACAAGTTAAGGGCAATATTCTACACAAGAGAATTAATGTATGCATTGAGCATACTAAGTACGCTAAGAGCTGAGATTGCTTCCTGAAATATGTGAAGGAAAATGATCAAAAAAAGAAGGAAGCCAAAGAGAAAGATACCTGGGATCAACTGAAGGGCCAGCTTGTTCCACCCAGAGAAGCACACTTTGGGAGAATGAATGGTTAAGGAACTTGAGCTGTTGGAGCCCATCCCCTAAGAATTCATGGCATGATAGGTTTGAAAAAATAAAACAAAAGACCTCTAATTGAGTAGGTGTTCCTACCCCCAAAGAAATATTTAAAGAAATCCAACTGTCTTAATTCAGTAGGTGATGTCTTTATTATTCAGGTTTAGTGTTTTTTCTTGCTGAAAGATGTGAAGTGGTTTGCTGTGGAATAAAGTATAGTCCATTGGTTAGGAAATGGCATCTGTTGAGTGACAGTTAAACTCAGAGCAAGTTGATCAATCCTAATTGTGTCATAGCTATATTTTAAGGATTTTGAACTTACCTTGGAAGGCTGCTACTTAAAAATTGGCTATTTAAAAACCCTGTTTTCTGTGAGTTAGATTTGCTTCCACCCTTGATGGAACACGACTCAGAAAGTAATAGTGTTTGTAATAATTTGGAACTAGACTACCTTTTAATTTCAACCAGGGGTAGATATTTATGTGTAGTAGTTTACGGGATGCATGGCATTCTAAGCATGTTACATAATTTACTGATAAATCTTGGAGTAAGTAGTGTTTTACCTGTATTCCATAAAGGAAGCTGAGTCACAGTTCACTTGCCCAAGGTTCCAGGTAAGCAGAGATTAAAGCCCAGGCAGTATGACTCCCTAATCAGGTGTCATGTTAGTAGGTACATTTTAAAGCTACTTTGTATAATTTGAGCACATTTTGGTTGTTCAGTTGCTTCCTGAATATTTTTACTTGTATGTGACATGCATCTTACATTTAACATAGTCAAGATGGATTGATCACATCCCATCCTAGCTGCCTTCAGTTTTCTGTGACAGCTATAGCTATAGTATCTGTTTATTTAAAATAAAAACCTAGACTTCTTATATTCTTTTACCACTAATAGAAAAAGAAAAGAGAAAGAAAGCATCAGAACAGATTGAAAAATCATAACTTCAGTCAGATGTTGGAGGTCTAATGAAGAAGGAAGTTTAGTAATATTTAGAAAAGAGGCACAGCAGCACAATAGAAACAAAGAAGAAAGCAATAAAAAAATGTATGATGTTGAGCACTTGCTTCAGGGGCAGCAATTTCTTATAATGGTTGGTTGTTGAAATACTTGAAAAAGGCCTTTAGAATTTCCTTGCAAAATGCTTTAACAGAATTAATGTTCATTTATTTATTACATATTTAACATCACATTTTTATGAAATATATATTAACTATTTTTTGACTACTCATATTATGCCAGATCATTTAGCTTATCAAAAGAGAAAACACACAACACAACAAAGCTGTAGACAATAGGTGACACGAAGAATGGATGAGAAAGCGTTAGCTCTGGACTTATTCCTAGAGACTCACAAACTATTGTATTCTCAGTGAACCATGATGGGTAGACAAAACTTAAATGATTTACTTACCTTCAATTGCTAATTGTATGTCTAATTTAACTGTTTGCAGAAACAGTTAAATATAGTACAAATGTCTTTTATCATAGATGTGGCTCTTTGTATATTAGTAATTATTTATGATTTTAAAGTTTCTTCAGGTTTATCTAAGGTAGGGCATTGGATGGTACAGAACAGTGGAGAGAGATTCCTATAAGGCAATAATTATGACTAAAAGCTGAAAGTAGGATGTATTTAATTTAAAGAAATGTCATGAAAACATCCCTATATGAGGAGGAGAAGGCTTCTACAATTGAATATTTAGTGTTTCTGGGTTGCGGGATGTAGATGGATCTCTTTTGTTACTATAACTGAAATTTTAGTCAGATTCAGCACATAGGTACCAAAACATTGAAGTAGGACACATTTTTATTAGAAATGTAAACAATAATTCAAGCTGAAATTAATTTCAAATCAAAATTGACTGGTTTCTGGTGAAAATACCAACTGAGTAAACATCTACTCATCCTCTTCATTCCTCAATCAATAGAGTACACAGTACTTTGATTGATAGCTGCAGCAGTAATTACACCAACTGTAGTCCCTCTGTTTGCAAATTCACTTACTGGAGGAGGTCAGCAGGTTTAGAGAAATTTGTAATTTTTTATTGTCCACTTTGCTGTGATGGAGTCCTGGATTGCATAATAAAATGTGTTAGTTGATGTGTGTGCTTATTTGAATAGCACCGTTTTCTGAAAATTTTAAGAAAGTACTACGTAAAGACTCAGGCCCTAAAAACCTGTGTTCAAAATCATGCAAATGCTCTCTTAAGAGTATCTTGTCACCTGCATTGCTTTTAATTTAAAATGGAACACACTACTCTACTACTTTATTATCTGCCAAATATCATATCACATTCCTTTCACTTGTCTCTAAAACACCTTCTGGACTGAAAGCAATAGAGAGATGTCTCTGAGCCTTTTTGTAGTCTAGTCAATCTATCTTTCCCATCCGATTTCTAATAACCTTTAGCTTCTTTTCCCAAACCGATAAGATTATTCCTATTGTTATTTCTTTCACATAGTCTTTTTCTTTTAATAATTACTCTTTTAATACTACGTTAGTTTTATCTTCATTTTCTCTGTTCTTCTAATCCAGATGGTACTGGGCAATTATATTGTGCCTACATTGAAACCTTTTCTAACAAAACCCAAGATATAAATATAGTCAGAAGGATTAATTACATACAACCTTTCATAAACATCTTGTGCAAATTGCTATGTTCTTTGGCACTATAGTCTATATATTGATTTCTAAGTGTAATGCAATCTATCTTATTTATAGATACTCTGGCACCTAATCGTGGTCCATATATTAATTATATGGTCAATAAATATATCTCAATTTACTTTCCTATATCTTTTCTGCCTTTTTTTGCTAACCATATTCAGATATTGCTTGGATAATCATACCTCCTCCATTCTCAGTCTAACTGGTTTGGATAGGACTGACCTAATCTCTAGGTTATATGGATAGACACATTACCTATCTCTGTCCAATAAGGACACTTTATTTATCCTCTTCCCTCAGTGTTCATATGTGATAAATGTCTCATACAAAGCCAATTAAAGTCATGCCCAGAAATTTTACTGTTAACTATTAGGGGAAAAAAAAGTATTTAACTTGGTTTCTTGATTTGGGGGTTTTTTTGGGGGGGCTAGGATTTTAATGTTTGTACCCTGTATGTAGTTCATATTTATAATGATACCAACACAAATGAAATGCCTAAAGGTTGAAAATAGATCCCCTACACTTTGCCTAAAATTTTATTTTATTATTATTTTTTGAAATGTAAACCTAGTGTTTATTTTTTTCATACATTTAGATTTATTTATTTATTTTTTATGGTGACATTGGTTAATGAAATCACCTCCCATAGTTAGATTTCTTTATGTCACCACATATTTGATCCACTTTACCCCATCTACCTCTCCCCTCCACCCAGCCTGTACCCTCCGATAACCACAAGTCTATTGTCCATGTCCATGAGTCTCCGTTTGTTTGTCCTGTTCATTTGTTGCTTTGAGGTTTATATCCCACATATAAGTGATATCATGTGATTTTCAACTTTTTCTGTCTGGCTTATTTTGCTTAGTATGATTATCCCGAGGTCCATCCATGTTGTTACAAATGGCAGTATTTCATCTCTTCTTATGGCCGAGTAATATTCCATTGTATATATGTGCCACAGCTTTTTTATACAGTCATCTATCGTAGGACACTTTGGTTGCTTCCATGTCCTGGCCACTGTGAATTATGCTGCTGTGAACATTGGCGTGCAAGTATCTTTTCGGATATGGGTTTTCAAGTCTTGTGGGTACATACCTAGTAGAGGGATTGCTGTATCATATGGTACATCAATTCTTAGTTTTTTTGAGGAATCTCTATACTATTTTCCATAGTAGCTATACCAATTTGCAGTCCCACCAGCAGTGTATAAGGGTCCCTTTTCCTCCACATCCTATCCAACATTTGTTATTACTTGTCCTGTTACTTATAGCCATTCTAACAGGTGTGAAATGGTATCTCATTGTGGTTTTGATTTGCATTTCCCTAATAGTTAGTAATGTTGAGCATCTTTTCATATGTTTGTTGGCCATTTGGATGTCCTCTAGGGAGAATTGTCTGTTCAGAACCTCTGCTCATTTATTGATTGGATTGTTTGTTTTTTGTTGTTGTTGTTATTGAGTTGTATGAGTTCGTTGTATATTTTGGATATTAGGCACTTATTGGAGGCATTGCTTGCAAATATATGTTCCCATTCACATAGTTGTCTCTTTACCTTGTTGTTGATTTGTTTTGCTAAGCAGAAGCTTTTTAGTTTGATGTAGTCCCATTCATTTATTTTTGCTTTTACTTCCCTTGCTTTTGAGGTCAAATTCACAAAATCCTCTTTAAGTCCAAGGTCTTTGACTTTAATTCCTATATTTTCTTCCTTGCATACTGTTTCAGGTCTTATATACAGATCCTTAATCCATTTTGAGTTAATTTTGGTGTGTGGTGATAGACAAAGTCTTATGTTCATTTTTTTGTAGATGGCTTTCCAGTTTTCCCAGTACCATTTATTGAAGAGGCGTTCCTTTCTCTACCTTATGTTTTTTGGCTTTATTTTTGAAAATTATTTGCCCATATAAACATAGATTTACTTCCGGACTCTCAATTCTGTTCCAGGAGTCTGTGTGTCTGTTTTTCTGGCAAAACCATGCCGTTTTGAATATTGTTGCTTTGTAGTATAATTTGAAGTCAGGCAGAGTGATGCCTCCAGCCTCGTTCTTTGTTCTCAGGATACCTTTGGCAATTCGGAGTCTTTTATGCTTCCATACAAATCTGATGATTTTTCATTCTCTTTATTTTAAAAATGCTGATGAGATTTTGATAGGGATTGCATTACATCTGTATATTGCTTTAGGTAATATAGTCATTTTAATTATGTTGATTTTTCCAATCCAAGAACATGGAATATCTTTCCATTTCTTTGTATCTTCTTCGATTTCTTTTAAAAGGATCTTATAGTTTTCATTATATAAGTCCTTCACAAGTTTCATTAAATTTATTCCTAGGTATTTTATTCTTTTTGTTGCAATTGAGAAATGACACTTCATTATTAGAGTATAGGAGCGCTATGGATTTTTGAACGCTGATTTTGTATCCAGAAACTTTACTGTATTTGCTTATTGTTTCGACCAGTGTTCTTGTGGAGTCTTTAGGGAATTCTATATAGAGAATCATGTCATCTGCAAATAGTGACAGTTTTACTTCTTTGTTTCCTATTTGCATGCCTTTTACATCTTTCTGTTGCCTGCTTGCACTTGCTAGGACCTCCAATGTTATGTTGAATAACAGTGGTGATAGTGGACAGCCTTGTCTTGTTCCTGTTCTTAGAGGGAAGGATTTTAGTCTTTCACCATTAAGTATAATGTTGGCTGAGAGATTCTCATATATGGCTTTTATTATGTTAAGGTACTCTCCTTCTATACCGATTTTGTTAAGTTTTTTGATCATAAATGAATTCTGTATCTTGTTGAAGACTTTTCTGCATCTATTGGTATGATCATATAATTCTTACTTTTTAATTTGTTTATGTAGTGTATCACATTAATCGACTTGCATATGTTGAACCATCCCTATGCCTTTGGGATGAAGCCCACTTGATCGTGGTGTATAATCTTTTTAATATGTTGCTTTTTCCGGTCATTAGTATCTTAATTCAGATTTTTGCATCTGTGTTCATGAGAGAAATTGGTCTGTACTTTTCTTTTTTTGTGTTATCTTTACCAGGTTTGGGTAGCAGGGTAATATTGGCCTCATAAAATGGGTTGGGAAGTCTTGCCTCCTCTTTGATTTTTTTGAAAGAATGTGAGGAGAATAGATATTAAATCTTCTTTGAATGTTTGGTAGAATTCACTAGTGAAACCATCTGGTCCTGGACTTTTTGGTAGGTTTTTGATGATTGTTTCAATGTCCATACAGCTGATCAGTCTATTTAGATTTTCCAGTTCTTCTTGATTCTGTCTAAGAAGGTTATATTTTTTTAAGTACTGGTCCATTTCTTCTAGGTTATTAAATTTGGTGTTATACATTTTTTCATAAGATTCTTGTATGATCCTCTGTCTTTCTGCAATGTCAGTCATAATTTCTCCTATTTCATCCCTGATTTTATTTATTTATGTGCTTTCTCTTTTTTCTTTAGTGAGTCTAGTCAGTGGTTTGTCAATTTTAATAACCTTCTCAAAGAACCAGCTCTTTATTGCATTTATTTTCTCTACTTTTTTTTGTTTGTTTTGTTTTCAACATCATTTATAACTGCTCTAATTTTGATTATTTCTTTCCTTCTGCTGAATATAGGCTTCACTTGTTCTTCCTTTTCTATTTTTAAGATGATGTGTTAGGTTGTTATTGGTTTTGGAGATAGGCCTGTAATGATACAAACTTTCCTCTTATGACCGTTTTTGCTGTGTCCCAAAAGTTTTGATATGTTGTACTATTATTATCATTCATTTCTATGTATCTCTTGAATTCTCTTTTTATTTTTTCTCTGACCCAGTTATTCTTCAGTAGCATGTTGTTTACTCTCCATGTGTTTGTGCTTCTTCCTGCTTTCAGGTTCTTCCTGCTTTCTTTTTGCAGTTGATCTCTAGTTTCAAAGCATTATGATCAGAGGATATGGTTGGTATGATTTCAATCCTCTTATATTTGTTGGGGCTATGTCTGTGCCCCAGTATGTGTTCAGTCCTTGTGCACTTGAAAAGAATGTTTAAGCAGCTATTTTGAAATGAAAGGCCCTATAAATGTCAATTACATCCAGTTGGTCTAATGTGTCATTGAAGGATGTTATTTCCTTATTGTTCTTGTTTGTTTGTTTGTTTGGATGTTCTGTCTATATCTGCCAGTTGGGTATTAGGTTTCCTACAACAATAGTGTTTTGGTCTGTTTCTCCCTTTTAGTTTGTTAGTAATTGCTTTATATATTTTGGTGCTCCCTAATTGGGAGCATAGATATTAATATGTGTTATGCCTTCTTAGTGCATGATTCCTTTATCATTACAAAGTATCCCTCAGTATCTATCGTTACCTTTTTTATTTTGAAGTCTATTTTGTCCTATATTAGTACCACTACTCCTGCTTTGCTCTGAATGCCATTTGATTGAAATATCATTTTCCACGCTTTCACTTTGAGTCTATATTTGTCTTTGGAACTGAGATGTATCTGTTGGAGGCAGCGAATGGTTGTGTTTTGGTTTTTGATCCAATCTGCAACTCTGTGCCTTTTTATTGGTGAGTTCAGTCTATTTACATTTAGGGTGATTATTGAAATATGAGGTCTTCTTATTCCCATTTTATGTTTTACTTTCTGGTAGTTCGGTATTTCCATTGCTTCCTTGTCTTTGTGTGTCTGTATTTTTTTGTTGTTGTTAGGTTTTGTGTTTTCTCTCTGATCTTCTTGTTCGATAACATATACTTTAGTTCCGCATCTTCGCCATGTGGTTACCATTACGAATATGTAGAGTGTAGTGTGTGTGTATATATACATTTTCTTTTGCGTGTGCCTTATCTCCATTCCCCTGTGCAAATTTGGATCTTTGAATCTTCCCCTTTTCTGTCATTGTTGTCTGAGTTTGTCCCTATATATGTTGAATGTTCATTACTATCCTGCTATAGCAAATCTTCTTATTGTTTAAGGTTATAATGTACTGTTCTTAGAAAAGATTGCACTCCTTCGTTTCTATCTGTGTGATTGTTGCCTTACTCATAGTTATGTATTTATTTTTGTCAATTTGTTTTAAATGAGATGACCCCTTTCTGTATTTCCTATAATTCAGGCCTCGTAGTGAAAAATTCCCTGAATTTTTGTATGTCTGAAAAGGTCTTTATTTCTCCTTCATATCGAAAGGATAGCTTAGCTGGATACATTATTCTTGGCTGGTAGATCCTTTCATTTAATAGTGTGAATATTTGATTCCACTCCTTTCTGGCTCGTAAGGTTTGTGTTGTGAAATCTGAAGATGATCTAATAGGTTTTCCTTTATAGGTTACCATCTTTTCCTGGCTGCCCTGAGAATTCTGTCTTTGTCATTGATTTTTGATCATTTTAATACAATGTGTCTTGAAGAAGGCCTTTATATGTTGAGATAATCGCATGTTCTGTTGACTTCTCAAATTCTAAGCTCCAGCTCATTCCTTAGATTTGGGAAATTCTCGCCAACTCTTTATCTGAAAATGCTTTCTGATCCCTTGCTGCTTTTCCTCTTCTTCAAGAATGTCCATTATTATGTTTCCTCTCTTGATGGTATCAACTAGTTCTTGTATTCTCTGTCATTATTTTTCATTCTTTGATTTCTCTCTTCTTTCTTCTGATTTATTTGTAAATTTCTGTCTTTGAGATCACTGATCTTTTCATCCATTTGATTGACTTTATTTCTCAGTTCAATTTTCATCTCTTTCAATGTACTCTTCATCTCCAGAAGTTCTATTTGATTCTTTTTGATGGTTTCACTCTCCTTGCTAAAGAATTCATTTTGCTGATCTAGTTGTTTTCTTTTCAATTCCTGGACTTGTTGATATGAATTATTTTGTATCTAATTCAGTTTTTTCGGAAGTGCTATCCTGAATTCTTTGCCACTTAAGTCGCATATTTCTATGTTTTTAAGCTTATTTTCTGGAGACTTTTCTCTTACTTCCTGTGCTGCATTGCCACCTTGGTTGTTCATAGTTTTTAATGGACTATTTCTTCACCTGAGCATTAATGGAAGTGTATTCAGCTTTATTTCTAGAAAGAAGATATTATAAAAATGTCTCTCTGTAGCCTTAATAATGACCTTTTTTGTATTATAGATCTTAAATCATGATCGGCACCCTCAGTCTCAGTCCCTTTGTTGGAGACAATTTCGGTAGCATTTGCTCAGATTCCCCTTGGGCTTCATAGTATTTGGTGTAGGAGGATATGGGGAAAGAGGCCATCTGGGTAAGAGGTGGGGTTACGGCTCAGCCTTATTTTTGAAACCGCGGCTGTTAAAAATCAACTGTTGTTTTTCTGCGTCCAGATTTTCTCCCGTCCCTACTTCTCTGCTTTCTGCCCTGAAGCCTGGGCACTGCCACTGGCCACGTGGAGCTCACAGCTCTCCCAGGCAGGGATGTTCTGGGCCCGGACACACCTTCACCCCTGTCACTCCTCCTAGAGGGAGCTCTGGCTGCCAGGGGCAGCTTCTTTGTTTCTCCCAGTCTACTGCCCAGCTCCCACGGTTCTGCCCTTTGTCGGCTATTATGAGCAGACCTCACGCTCACCCATGCTAGTGTGCATGTTGGGTGTATTTTGTTGAGTTTTAGATGTTCACCTTATTGTTGTTTCAAGGGGAGAGATCCAGAGACATTTCTCACTCTACCATGGTTTGAATCTGATTCCTTGGCCTGATATCTGAGAGGAAAATATTTGTCAGGATTTTTTAAAGGGCTGTCACCCTAAAGCAAATGTCCCATTGGTGCCTATGGAAGGATCAAATTAAAAGACAGAGGAGTATTGTGGCTAGCCTAAGAAACACTCCCTTAACAAAAGAAAAGTACAAAAATCAGACTTAGAATGAAAATGATAACTTATTTACACCATAAGCCCACTCACCCATTTCACACTGTAATCATGCAATCTTCCAGATGGACCCCTGGAGCAAGTTCTTAACAAGATTATAAATGGCACTATTTCAAATGGTCAGCCCCTCTGCTAATGGTTAGCACTTGGCCCAAGTGGAGGTTGATATTTAGGGCCAGATGGAAGCTATATTTCAAGGCTCTTTTCCTAAGACTAACTGGGCCAAAATGGAACTAAGTGCTCCAAGGGTAGGAAAACATGGGGAAAATTTATGGAAGGATCCTACATCCCACATCCCACATTCCAAAGGCAAACAACTCTATTCCAGGCATAGGAACCTTTTGATTTCCACTTTAGTTGAAATTCTGTTCCTTGATATAAAGAAGCAAATACAAGATAATATAGTTGGATGAGCAGGTCAGACCTTGATGTTATCATTGAGGAGGAGATGCAATTCTTTGAATAACTAAAAACAACAGTCCTTGCTTTAGTAAATCTCATGTATATGAAAACAGCAATGCAGATCCAGGAATACTACAAAGCCCATCTATCCTATTACGGATCCCAAAGTCTCCTCATCCACTTCAGGACTATGCTGATACTTGAAAAATTTAAGACATTAGAAAAAGTACTGTCCTGCACTCAGAGAAAAAAAAACAAAACTTAAATTGTGATTGACCTAGGTGCCTGATAATTGGAGAATCTGCCCCAGTATCTTTTATTTGAAATGCTTACATTCTTTTCCATGCCCTTGCAGATGTAAATCTTCCACCAACCAGAACTGTCTCTCCGGGTCTTGAGACCCTCTTTAGGTGCAAACATCCAAGGAAATTCCTTTAGCCTGAAATACACGTGATCCCAGTGTGACAGCCAAGCGATTCCCACATGGTTCCCACGTGAGTGCTGTGTGATTCCCAGGTGACCTTCATGCGAAGACCACAGCTGCTGCCTTAAACAAACTCCCTCACAACTGACATGGGTGCCACAGCTGCTGCCTTAAAATAAGTTTCCTCTCAATAGATGTGGCTGCTGTAGCCCCTATCATAAAGCAAGTTCTCTCATAAGAGTTTAAGCCTCAGGCCTAAAAGCAGCAACAATGGGGCAATAGCTGCTGCTGTCATAAACCAGGGTCCTTCAGGACAGATGCGCCGCATGGCACAGTGCAGTAGCAGTAGGGAAGCTTCCTCCACTGACCTAAAGCAAGTTCTCTAGAGCAGAGGTGGCCTCAGGACTGGTGTGGCAGTATGATGGCAGCTGTTGCCGCTGCCATAAACCAATTTTTTTTCAGAACAGATGCAAACTCATTCCTAAAAAAGCACCAGCCTCTGCTGCTGCTGTAAAATAGGTTCCCTCAGAACACACACAAACTCAGGCCTGCTGTTCTGCGGCCATGCTGCAGCCACTGATGCTGCTATAAATCAAGGTCCCACAGAACAGATGCAGCCTCACAGCCTCATTGCAGTGGCCAAACAATTTATGACTTGTTATATTTATTTTGACTCCAAGATTTTACAAGAGTGAAAAATCATGTGCTTTCAGATGATATTGGTGCATGAATTTATAGACTTGAACAAAACAATAAACACACCAGACATAGATGTAAAAACACACATGATTTTAGAATAAGATTAAGATAATACTGCAAACACTTGGGAAAAAGGATCTTTTCAATGAATGGTATTGAAGAAATTAGGTAGTCAGCTCAGTAAAAAATAAACTCCATCTGTTTATTTCTCTCTTTCTCTCTTTTTCTCTCTCTCACACACACAAATTCCAACTGGATCATTAATTTAAAAAAAAAAACTTGTAGAAGAATATATCTATATCTATCTATATCTATCTATCTATCTATCTATCTATCTATCTATCTATCTATCTATCTATATATATATATGCAAAGGTACAGTGTTTTATAAAGAAAACACTGTAAAGCAAATGTGGGAAATGCTGTGAACACCAAAGAGGAACAGGAGGGCTCTCAGGGCTACCTAATGACATCACATCTCCCAGAAAGACAGGGATGCCTGCCTCCCCAGTGAGAAGCCTTTACTTCAACACCCACCTGGGACATGGGGTGCTGCCTCTCTAGGTAACCAGCTCTACCTCTCCAGTTACCTAGCTTGAGCCCCTGAAGGTCAGACCTCAGAAAACCCGAGTGGCCAGACAGCAGAGTGGAGCGTGAGGGGAGTGGAAACTACTTCACCACAGTGACAGGGAGCTACCATGGCAGCAGCAGAGATGACATGATGGGTCCGTAGGTTCACTAATTGTAACAAATGTACCACTCTGGTGAAAGATATTAATAGTGAGGGAAGCTATGGGTGCCCACGGGGCAGGGAGAATTCTCTGTATCTTCTGCTCAATTTTGCTATGAATATAAAACTGTTCTAAGAGGGATTTGAAATTCTTGTGCTTAAGAATCTCTAACTTAACACAGATTTTAAAATATCTACCAAAAGAAATCAGATATGTGCCTGCTATACTTACTGCACTAGCAAATGCACAGTTAATTCTATCAAAAGCAAAACAAGATTGGCATCCTTATTCCAAAATTCAGGATGAGGAAGTGTGGTTGTAAGTGTTAAATATTTTGCTCAGAGATCACACAGCGATAATAGGATTCAGATTTATCTGTCTGAATCCATAATCTGAGCTTCATTAGTAAACTATGCTCTTTGAGTAGAAAGTGTAAAACTCTGGCCTCTCTAGGAGTTGCCCTAGTTTTGACCACTAACCTCATTTTTGTCAAATATTTAATTCAATTTCATGATTTTCATTGTTCATGATTTTCATTGTCTGAGATGGCTTATATCATTTAATTCTCAGCACAATTCTAGAACATTATTTTTATTAGCTCTTTCATTAAATGGTGAAACCGAGTCTGGGAAATCTTAAATTATTTGTCCAAGCTTGCTTTTCAAAACCAATGTTATATGAAGTCAAAGCTCCTTTCAAAGTGACACATTTCTTGCAAGACTTGAAAGTTGCCTGATTTCGTATTTTCGTTATCTACTTAAGAGTTATAAATCATATAAATTGATATGAAATTATACTTTTAAGTTGCCATTTTCTTTCTTTTTCATAAATTTTACCTCATCATAAGAAAAGGGACATCATGCTTTTGCTTGTACAAAATTTTCATTAAGTAAAATGCATTGAGTGCCTTCTATCTAACTGAAATTCTATCAGTGAAAAGTAGATTTCCTAGTCTCATGGAGCTTATATTCAGTGGAAAATTGACATACAATAAAAATATTAGATAATGCTTTGAAGAAAAATAAAGAATAAAAGTTAGAGATTGAAGAGAGCATCATCTCTTCTGAATAGTGTAATCAAAGAAAGCCTACCCCATCAACTGACATTAAAGCACCTAAGAAATAGGCATAATACTAAAATTTTCAGGTAATCAGCTATTATTTTGATATGGGTTAAACATACATAAACCACTTTTGAAGACATAAACAGGACACTGCATGATTGATAATCCATGCACAAATATTGATAATCACCTCTTTCATAGGATACTTTATGTGACAGCCGAAGGTTAAATTTCATAAAATGTCCATAAATCATTGTTATTAAACACACATGCCTTTATTATAAGAGAATCATTCCTGCCTTAATCAGTGCCAAATGTATTTTGACACATAATTACTAAAAGGTTAGTTATCTATCAGAAGTGGGAGATATTTTGCTAGAGAGAGGCAGATAAATAGTGACCATTGTTATCTGTCAACCCGAATTCAATGGAAGACAGAATAATAAATAAATAGCAATATAGAAATTATGAAATGATGGCAGGCTAGGTTAGGGTAGTTAAGAGTGAAATACTAGATATTTTAATAATCTTTGAGAGCATTCAAAATATTTGAGAACATGTAGCTTAATTAAATAATCACCACTTTGAGTCAACAATAATATGTTCAATCATGTTCACTGTAAACGGTTCAAAGGCAGAGGGCATGGCATATATATTAAAATAATTAAAAATATATATTGTTTAAAATGTATCATCTTTTTTTTTGAAAGAATAAACTTTAGGCATCTAGATACACCACTTTGAAAAATAGCATTCTCTAGACTAGAAGGTTGCTTAGATAATGAGCTATTTGAATAATATGGGGCCATGAAAATCATGATTTATATTCAAATAATGTTATGATTTATTTGTTACATGCTGCATTTGAGGTTACATTGATGCATCAGTGAAAGCATTCTGAATAATATCTCCTTACATCTAAGTTTCATTCTTATTTGAAAGTACTCCCAAAATCTTCAAATATTTCAAATAAAGCTACCTATTTCAGGAAAAGAGCTAAGTAAATTATTATTAAGGCAGTGTTTTAAAATGTATGTGTAATCTAATGATTTAAATGATCCAATCCATTAAACATTATAGGCATAAGAAAATAAATATATAAGTAAACAAAAATCCATTACTCAGTAAGATCTTCTATCCTTTTCCCACTAGAGCTGGAGGCACGTTAGAAACAATGAGTTGCATATCCAGCTGATTGACCACAGAAACCTGAAAGAAGAAAAAAGAAAAACAGAATTTGTTTTGCTTTTACTTATTAAGAATTCTATAATTAAAAATAATTGTTATGTCTTTCCTACTATGCATAGACAATTTTAAATTTAGGAATAAGTGATATTTTTGGTTATGCAATCTCCACTAGACATGGGGGCATGTTGAGAACAATAGATTGTTGTTTACTTAGAAGTTACAGAACCCTAATGATTCCAGCTTTGTAGATTTTGTTTGTTTGTTTGTTTTTTGGTTATTTACTAGGACATGAGAGAAGGTTTTTTTGTTTGTTTTTAAATATATTCTCTAAGGACACTCAGAAGAATGAAAAACACAGACTTCAGATGTTATAAATATCATTTATTCATTGTGACTAGGATCTGGGATATGACTACTTAGAATAATTCATTCATATAATCATCACAGATACTCTTTACATCTGCTATAGCCACCTTTATGTATGTGTAGATAAAGAAATTTGTACATACAAACTTATATATGTGCTAAAATAAATTTGAACAGCTGTTTATGAATTTGTCCTATTTATTTAACATTTACAGAATTCTTCTATGCTTATTTAGAAAAATGAAGAAAATTAAAAGCATTTATTCCCTGTTTACATCATACGCTTTACTTTTTGTCCTCAATATTCTGCAGGCGTTAACTCATTTAATTCTAATAACTACCGTGTCAGGAAGTTATAATTATTATTCCAATTTTAAATAAGAAAACTGATAAAACAAAGAGATATTTAATAACTTGGACTCGATTAGCACAGGCTGTCAGACTCCAGAACATATGTCAAATATGGATATAAAAAATGTAAATTCAAATCACATATTGTCCTGCATGTATGTGATACACTATTAAAATTGTATAAATGCATATACATCAGGACCATAAATTGAATATTATAGATTAAGTATATTTATCACCATATAGTTAAACATAATTTATCCTAGGGGATGATTTTATGTTTACAAGTATTTTTGATATAGTTGCTAACAGATTCTCTATCAGGGGTCACAAACTCAGTGTCTTCAGGGACCAAGAGGTAACCTAAATAAGTGAAACAGACAACAGTATGAAATGATAGGGATAAATAGAAATGAGCCTACGACTTGTGTGAAGAGGTCAACTACTAACTCATCTCTAGTGAATATTACCATGTAGTAAAACAAGTCCAGATCTGAAATATTTACAATTAGAAATTTTTCAAATCATTGTGTGAAGCCAATAATTATGTTTTGCAGTCTATACTAAACCAGACATCTGTTCTACTATCAGCTACAAGCAAATAGTTAATGCCTGCTACAGCCCTGCATCCTTAACTAATTATAGATGTCTGGAACTAAATGTTTAAATTTTCTTTAAACATGTAGATAAATCTTGATAGTGTCTTCACAAAAAAAATATAACTTCATTAGAAACAGGATTATCAAAGTTTTTGCGTAACTTTCTTTTCTTAAAAGAAGAAAAAGAAGTTATACAGAAGTATTTTTGTTTTGTTTCTATTTCTTTGTTTTTGTTCTTAGTAGTATAAACCCATGGCCAAAAATCTCTAGAAATATGTATATGATACTTACAAAACTTGTTTTCTCTCTCCCATCTTCCCTTGATTTCTTCTTTTCCTCCCACTCTTCCTCTCTCTCTTTTCTTCTTTTCTTATCTTTTTCCCTGTCTTTCAACATTGAATCAAGGAATGTAATAAAATGAAATGAAGTGAAATTTCTGGTCAAAAGAAAATGGCCTGAAGCAAATAGTAACCATAGAATGTTATCTCAACAAGAATATCTTCCTCAACCTCCTTCGTAGTTTAGTGGAACCCTATGATGGAGGACTGATCAATGTAAAGTAAGTACAAAGGAAGAAATAAATATTCTTAAATCTGTGTGAACCTACCCTTTCTCTCCAATCTCTATCTGAATAAAAAAGTCAACCAAAAGGGCAAAAACACAAGTTAAAGGAAATTGAGTCTCTGAACCTATAAGTAGAAAAGCTGACAAGAACATCATCCAACCATGTACATGCTCATTGCTATGTCTTGTGAGAGAAGAATCAAATGTGTTTGTTTACACCACTGAAATTTGGAGGTTTTTTTGTTACACCATCAGTCTACCATGGCAAACACTCATTTGCCATGCTGTTTGTCATGGACTCATTATACATGAGATCTATTACACATAGCTATTAGAGTCTTACTAATTATAGGACAATGAAAAGCTAGAATGTTAGTTACACATGGGTTCAGGGATTTTATAGAATTTCCCCTTGTATAAAAATATGTTCTGAATTTTAAAAGCTCATACACAAGTAAACTTTTGGAACGCAGCAAAATTTGGCCTAGCAGATATAAGGAACCCTATTGTTTGCCTTTTAAGAACAGTCAGTAATTTCCCAGAAAGATAAATTACTTATTCAAAGGGAATTTCTACTTTGTTAATGTGCTTAGGGACTAAATTCTGACTGAATTAACAAAATAATTAAGATTTAAGATTCTGTATACATAACACACATATAAATATACACACACATATATATATAAATGTGTTAAAATTACAATTTACCAAAAAGATCTCCCAATTTTAATAACTTTTGAAAACATACTCGTATTATTTTGATATAAAAATTACGTATCTCTAATTTTGACAAAAAAACAAAAGTCATACTGTACTTAACCCCCAAAATAGTCATCTCATACTTACCTGTTAATAGTTGTCTTTAAATTTTTAAATCTTTTAAAAATGTTAATATATGCTTTATGTAGAATGTACAAATTTTTGACTATGCAAATGGAGAATAAGCTTTTACAGTTTAAATTTTGATTTTTCAAAGAAATCCAACATCCCTGAATTCTATCATCTATAGCAAAGATATTTAAATCTTTAAGATAACTAGATATCATTTATGTTACTTATCTAGGATAGCCTCTTTGCAAATAGTTCCAGAAATATTTACGACACTGTAAGTGCTCGATATTAATAAAATTGAACTTATATAGCAGAATTTTTTAATGTTTGGTATAATAAACTAACAGTTGCATTTTTGAAATTATTTACAAATATCTAACCACTATCCTGTATAATTGAAACTAACATTATAAAATAATATTGAATGTCAACTGTAATTGCAAAATAAAAAAACTATTAAACATTCTTATAAAATTACTTAATTTTCATTTGTTATGTGTCGATTACTAACAAAAATGTTTAAGAAAATATTTCTATCGTTGGAATCCATCTTTGTCTCTACGTATAGTCAAAAAAAAAAAAGAAAGTACATTTGTGAAGCTTGAAATTCTAAAAACAGAGATTGCCAATTTACATGTTTTATCTCTAAGCCCTTTTAATTCTTCATCATAAACCTCTTATGTTTCTTTTTTTT
>NW_011894742.1:6131-7819 GCF_000151845.1 Pteropus vampyrus | reverse complement strand
CAGAATATATATAAATCGATACCACAGAGTCAGAAATCTAATAAAACAAAATATTTGAATAAAGTCATCAGATAAAAAATATCAAAAGGCAGATAGTGGCAGAGTAAGTAAAAGTAAAAATTATAGAACTAATTACTCTCTATCAGAGACATTTTAGATTCTGTGAAAGGATGAAAATGTGCATAGCATGCAAACATATATTCCATGTCTATATTAAATGTTAGACAAAATAAGAGAAAATTATCATTAGAGACAAAAAAATATTTCAAAATGCCATGCCACTGTGCGCTCAGGATGAAAATGACATGGATTAAGTGAATAACTCACCTGTCCGCCACACCTGTTCAGATTCTTTACCACATCCTAACAAATGACGTGACAAAAACCCTCAGTCCGTTTTCGTTTTGGTTTCTCCAGAAAATATATCCAGAGACCTGGGCTAGGTGACCCTTACAGGGTGTCATTTAACCCTGAGGTTCAGTGCCCAATAAACCAAGTTCAATAATGGTTTACTGCAAGGGCGTGTAGGGCGCTCGTCCCCAAACACAGACATAACAATCACAAATTTGCATAACTTACTCTTGATTTTTTTTTTTTTTTAAGTTTTTGCAATTAGAGGAGAGAAAAGAGAAGCAGAATTTAAAATTTGCAGCAGGCTTGCATGGCGAGTCTCGTATTTGGTTTGGCACAAGTAAGTGGATGTCTGAGAGACCTGATGAAGTTCTGGAAGCATTCTCAAAAAAAAAAAAAAAGGAAAGAAAAGAAAAGCCAGCCAAGCCCACGTTTTTCCGGAACGTATTTGTAAGCAGTTCTCTCTTTGATCTACAAGGGGGCTACTCTGAATCAGCCATGGCCTTCTCACCCCGACCGACCAAAGCACTAAAGTGCTGTGCTCAGCTCGTGCAAAAGCCTAAGTTCACGTTAGCTAGTGTGTCTGGAAAGTGAAAGGCCTGGTGAGAATAGGCGCCAGCTGTGAGGCTGTCCACACTCGTCCACAGGCTGCAATGCGGGGGCTTGCACCCACCGGCCGGGGTCTAAGGCGCTCTCGTCCCGTTTAACAGTGTGTGCTCGTGAAGCCCCAGACGAAACAGCGTGCTCAACTGCAAAGCAAACGGACACACACAAAACAGATTTGTTGAATAATATAAACACCAGCTTATAGTCGCCAGTTTATAAAACAATAAAACCGAATGCTAAGCACGACCTTGTTAAAATGTGCTGTGAACGTTTTCCATTTTACTTTATTACATTACTAGTTTCAAGTATACGGCACATTGGTTAGACATTTATATAGTTTATGAAACGATCCCGCTGATGACTCTGTCTTCCCTCCGACTCTACGCCCGGCCATTGCACTACTGCCGACTGCGTTCCCTCTGCCGTGCTCCCCGTCCCCGTGACCATCTATCAGCTACTGAATGGTACTTCTTTAACCCTTCACCCCATTCTCCCAGCCCCCCAGCCCCTCCCCTCTGGCTATCACCAGATTGTCTTCTCTGTTTGTGAGTCTACATTTGTGTTTTCGATTAGTTTGATCTTTTTGTTCCTTAGATTTCGCATATAAGTGAAACCATATGGTCTTTATCTTTCTTTGCCTCACTTATTTCACTCAGCATAATAACCTCGAGGTCCAGCCACGTCGTCGCAAATGGTAGGATTTCATTTTTTATGGCTGAGTAATATTCCAT
>NW_011894742.1:0-1020 GCF_000151845.1 Pteropus vampyrus | reverse complement strand
CCACCCGTCAGGACACGTCGGCCGTGGTCTCCTACTTCACCCCTGCGAGAAGCTGCCCCTTCGATGTTCTCGTGCCCCATTCAACAGGTCGGAGCCGCCCCCGAGGTCCACTCCAAGACCACCAGGAGTTAATGGCTGTCAATCAAAGGAGAAAAGCCCAAAGCTCATACAATCATGTCCCGTTCCTTGTCACGTGTTAACCTCCGTGCAGTGGTTTGGGTCAGGGTACACACACACGCGCGTGCGTGCACACAGACGCCACACGCACACGCAAAGCCATGCTTTTAGGATGTGCACATGGTAGAAACCTGGGTTGAGGTGTTAATTGATATAGCAGATGACAGAATTGAGCTTCGGAATTATTCAGAACGAGAGGACTGGGGCCAGGGAAGCAGAATGAAATGTAAATGAGCCGTGTAAACTTAGGGGCCCCCAGGAATTCGTGCGAGTTGCGCATAAGTTTGCCAGCAATCAGAGAGAGCTTTATACATTTTCCAGATTAATGCTCACAAAACCGGAGTGTGCGTTTACGGAAGGCCTAGCGTTTTGATTTTCGGGGCCCATGGGGACAGCTCTGGCTGTTCACACCCACAGCAACACGGCTTCCGTTTTTACACACCCACAGAGAATGCTTACGGTGAAGGACATGGGGACGAGGGGGAGGCCACCCACTAGGAGAAGCCCTCAGGTCGCCTCAGCTGATGGAACTTGAACAGGAGCAGAAGCGTGGGGACTCGGACCCATTTCCCACGGGTCACAGGGGGCACACATCGATGCGCTTCATTGAAATCAGATTGTGACTTAGCTTTAAGAAGTGTGCGTGTACAAACCTCCCCTATGAGGTGGCGAGACACTTGTCAGGGGGCCTATTCAAGGCAAGGCCGGCCATATTTGGGACAAGGTAGAGCGAATCCAATGAGAGGGCAGAGACACAGGATTGGACAGGCGGGTCTCAGGCCCTGCCAGCTCCAAGGCTGGCGGGGTATAGTGAGCTCAGCATCAGGTTTCGGTGAGACTCGG
>NW_011894741.1:6032-7960 GCF_000151845.1 Pteropus vampyrus | reverse complement strand
TTGATTTAGACATTTGGGTCAGGGAAGGTTTCCCTGAGGAAATGATAGCTCGGCTGGGGTGTTATGGCACTGATTAAGAGAAGATGTGCAAAAAGATTGTCCCTTCTAGGCTGAAGGAACTAAACGGGAAGGATGAAGGTCATGCAGCAACCCTGTCAGCCATGCCCACATCAGCAGCAGTAAGCAGAATGGTCGAGACGATAGCTCTGAAGTTAGACCTGGGTTCCATTCAGGCTCTCCTGCTTACTATTTATGCTGCCTTGGGCCAGTTATGAAACCTAAGCCTCAGTTCACAATCTGAAGATGGTAATAACTGTACTTATTTGGCTATGTGAAATTTAATAAAGTAATGCATGTAAAGTAGAGGCTGGTACACAGTTATATTAATTATTAGTTAACATCGGGGTGTCATCTGTGTATACTGACAATGACATAATTTATCAAGGCAGTTTAAATATTTAATTATTAGTGAGAATCCCTAGAGCACAAAAGTATAGTGTTAAAAATTATAATAGGACACATTTACACACAATCTATAGCTTTGTAACTATCTTGTAATATCTGTAGATTGCAACTCAGAAATATGTTCAATGTTCCTACTATAATCCAGAATTAGCCACTCCTTATTGTGTTAACCTTAATATTTTAATTTAGGGATGAAGAAAATTCATATTAACTTAAGATATTGAACTTAAAATTCTATTAATCCCATTGTCAAAAACTTTTAAATCAGAGAAAGGTTATTAAAATTTGAGGAGAAAATGTTATAAACAAAGCCATTTATCCGCCTTACATTAACAATAAGAATGATGAAACCACTGTGTATAAATATTTACTGGTATTATTTTCTATTATCATTCAATTCCAAAACTATCTATGGATTAAAACATACCCTATAAGATTAATACATAAATATAGTCTTCTAAGTTAAAAACTAGGTTATAGTTTATTCTTTGTGGTTATAGTGACAAAAAGACTTTCTCTCAGAAGCAGAAACACTTTCTTTTCAAGGGACTGCAAATTCACAAAGATAAATGTCTAACAAAGTAGAAAAAATACACACTTACTTAAAATACCCAATTAAAGAAATCAGGTCACAAATATAAAAGGTATTTCTAATTTTACACAGTCAACAAAGAATAACATGAATACAGTTTAGTAATAACTAAAAAAACTATGATGCATTAATAGGTACACTATACAAAAAAAAAACACATGGAATAAATTAACTTTCATGAAATAGTCTGCAGAAATCTAAACCTTAAAGCTTGCTAAAACAAGTGTTTTTATTCCAAAAGTAAATGTTATATTAGTATTCAAAGACATCATACTTAGTTTTAGTCATATAATGATGAAACATTTGGTTATTTTAAAACACATAAAGTTCTAACTATTAAAGCCTAAGACTGATTTGGGTCACAACTAGATTTTAAAATACAAGACTAAAAATTAAACTTGCTGGAGAAAAAAACAAAACCACATATATTAACATCTGTAGCTGTCTGAGTTGGTTGTTGAGAGGCACAGCAGTCAAACGATTATAAAAGCATGGGCCCACAAGCTCTGAAGCCAGGCTGCCTGCATCCTAATCCCTTAACTTTACATATAAATAGCAACGAATCAAAGTGTATATTGTACTACTTTTCTTTATAAGTGTTCAACATCATTATTTCTTTATTCTTTTAGGATTCAATAAGCTGACTTTCAAGAAATGGTCATGAATAGGAAATTAATCTGGTCTCAGTCATGAAAAAAAAAAAAACACATGGTAGTAATCCCTTTCCTTCCATCACGTAAAGATTTTCATTGTTTTTACAAATATCATTTTAACAATTATCAACTATGCTTCTGTTCCTCTATTTTGTCTCCAGTGTGGTATTTCTCCACTTCTCCACCATCACCAATTTTAGCAGTCTTTCAATATACTA
>NW_011894741.1:0-1882 GCF_000151845.1 Pteropus vampyrus | reverse complement strand
TCTTGTTTCCACTAATAGCACTACCAAGCCCGTTTATTCAAGTGACACTAAGAGTAATATTTAACCCTAATCTCAAATTTGTCACTTTTAAATCACCCGAGAAGTCAAATGTTTTTAAACTGATCTCTTCTCCTTATCAACTGACATTTTATTTATTTTCATTTTATTTTTTATGACTTGCACTAGCATAATTGGTATGCTGATCTCCCATTTCTATTCTATACAGTTCTACGCAGTGCCAATAATGGTATTATTCTTCTCAAAAGCCATAATTGCAGTGATTTTCAACTTCAGGTATGGATAACACATAAGGTGCATTAACAAACAAAACAAAAAAACCCCTGATGCCTGGGTTGGAGATGTTCCTAAGATGACTCTCTAGGTAGCTGAGGTTGAGAACCAGTGTTTGAAAGCTTTCCATTGTTTATTACATAAAAATTCTTTAGACATTCGAGACTCTCTACAATATGGTTTACAATTAAGTGTATAGTCCTGCTTCCTACCACTCCCTCATACCTATCTGCAGCCCCAGCTAAATTGGGCTACTTATAGCTCCTCCACACCCACCTCTCTTTCCTATCTAATTCTGTTTATGCTATCATTCTGCTAGTAATATTCTCCCTCTCAATCTCACTTTTAAAAAAATTGCTTCTCATCATTTAGAGCTAATCTCAACTGTCATATACTCCAAATAAGCTTTACTGATAAACACAAACCAATGTAATCCCTCTCCTTTGCATTGCCACACAATAATGTATATATATGTGATCACTTGCCTACTATTTTCTTAAACTATCAAACCCTTAAGGAGAGGAATTCTACGTTATTCATCTTTATTTCACCCACAGCCCTTATTACAGCAACGACTGCAAGGCAGATGCTCAATAGATATTTAGTGATTTCATTATGCCTGAATAATGTCTCGAAAATATAATGAGACGCCCCAAAATGGAGTGATAAAGGCATAAAAAGTTGCTTAATGTTGAAACACATAATCTTGCAACCTAAAAAGAAAAATCAGATTCCTATTAATACTGAATGACTAGTGTAATAGTTAAGCGCATGGACTCTGGAGCCAAACTGCTTGGGTTGGTATCTTGACTCCACAAGTACTAGCTGTGTAACCTGAGGCAAGTTACTTGATCTTTCTATGCCTCAGCAGTCTCATCTATAACACAGGGATAACACTGCTTACCTCCTAAAGTTGTTTTTAGAAACAAGTACATGTTCAATATTTAGAACCAGGATGTATGTAAGCAAAGTAACAAGATATAAAATATAAACATTAGTACTAGTATTAATTTCTGGCTGTTTCTATTAACTAGCACAATTAAGTTACCTAAATTTAGAATTTGGCTTTTACTGCTGTGAAGAGGTATCAGTTGGAAATCACCTAAAAATGCTACAATGAACCCAGAAAACCATCACGACCACTGGCTAGGCAGGAAAAAAAAAAAAGGGATTCCAAGTAGCAAACCATCATTTAAAATTGAAATGATAAATATTCGGAGCCTCTCTATGCCCGCAGGGTTGTGTTGTGGCAGGAGGCACCTAAGTGTCCTGCAGCCCAATTCCAGGCAGAAACTCAGGGCCCCTGAGAATTCATTCACATTAATCTCTAACTCCAGATCCTAGAGAAAATAAAGGTGTGGAGGGCCAAAACAAAAACGAATTTCTACTTGGGAAGAACCCACTCTCGCCTCCCAGTAGCCTCCTCCAAACTCCCCACCCTCTCCTTCCTCTTGTGCTAGGGTGTTAACTCACATCCGCCATGACGAACCCCTTTCTCCCGCAGGGTCAATATCCACGCCTGAAAAAGAAACTCCTGGTGACTCTCCGCTCGTGGCTTTCTCGCCCTCCCCAACACCACCTTAATAAGCGC
>NW_011894740.1:2821-5014 GCF_000151845.1 Pteropus vampyrus | reverse complement strand
CCAGAAGGAGCAAATGTATAGAGACTCAGATTAGTGTTTGCTTAGGTCTGAGGAAGGAGTTTGGGGAGAAATAGAGAATGACTGCTAATGCATACAGAGTTCCTTTTTGGGGGTGATGAATATTTTCTAAAATTAACTGTGGAGATGGTTGCAAATTTCTGTGGATATATTAAAAAAACATTAAATTTTATACTTTAGACAGTTAGGTGAATTATTTTAAAAATTATGCAAATGTCCACTTTAATAAATTATTAAACATTTTTTTGATTAAGAAATGATTTTATAAATATAGTTATATTATTATTTTGTAGATAAAGTACTTTTATTATAATTCCATAGAGCATAATACAAAATGATACCATTATTCAATACACTTCATATTGGTTGTTATTTGCTGAAATTATATCAACATAGTGCATTGATTCTGCTTCAAAAGCAGGAATGATCTCCAATATGACGAACAATGTGTGGACTGAAAAGCAGAAGAAAATATGCATAGAACTGAGTACAAAGTAAATGTATTTTCTTCAATATTCTATCCACATTGTTGTCCTGAAATAAAAGAACGGGTTCTAAACATTAAAACAAACATGCATATAAAAACAAGAAAAATGACACAATTAATAAAACATGTAGAATACATTCTTAAAGGCACATTTTCTCACACACACACACACACACACACACACACACACACACACACTCCAACTGGCAGCTGCTAGACAAATTGGCAGTTGTCTAAAGACTAGACAAGTGTTTGTGGGGGAGGCCTTCCCAGTTTTCCCAAGGAAAGGAACATTTCCTGATTCGCCATCTCTACTCCCTTGCACTATTTGCACCCCTAACCAGGAGCAGAGAGGGGAGGAGCCAGCAGTGTACACCAAGTTGTCTTTCTTCTTTCAAGGGATGCCCTTGTGTTTTCAAGTTAAGAGGAGAGTAGGGGGTGGAGGACACTCTAAGGAGTGCCACAGAGGGTGCTCAGCTCAAGGAAGGTGGCCTCAACAAGCAGCACTGCCACCTTGTGGTTTGGGATGATCTCGCCTCTGGATAAGGTCCCAGGGAACCTCGGTGGGGCTCCCTCACAGTCTCAGAAGAAAATATTGGATAATTCAGTAACATTCCTTCAAACATAATTTTTATTGTTCTTTCTTAATATAAAAGTAATTTATGCTTGCTTTACAAATTTTAGAAAGTAGAAGTAAAGAAAAAGAAAATAATAAAAATTACCTGTAAATCTAACCCACAGAGATAACCAAAGTTAGGCACTTGGGTGTATTTTTCCAGTCTTTTTTTCTAAATATTTTTAAAAACAAAAATAGGATCATATAGCACATACTGTTTTTTTCATAAACTAAATATATTGTACAAATATATTTCCATTTGTTAAACATTTTTCTGCAACACCTTTTAAAAAAAAGAAGGAGAAATTTTAAATGTACAAAAGTAGAAAGCCTAGTATAATGGGTTCCTATATACAAATCACACAGCGTCACTGATTATCAACCCATGGCTGATCCCAAAATATTTTTGATGACCGCATGATATTCCTTCTTTCTTTGGGTGACTGATCATAGTATATTTAACTAACTCTTTATTGTTGAACATTTATATTCTACTCAACATTTCATTGACATAAATAATACTGGGATGAACATTTTTGTAGCTAAATCTTTACAGAATTTATAGTTATTTTCTTTGTTAAATTCCCAAGTCAAAGTGGATATAAAGTTTGTAAGGTGTTTCATATATTACCAAGATACTTTTCAGAATGACTGAATTAGGTACCTTTTTAAAAATTATTAGTTTCAAGTACACAGCACAATGGTTAGGCATTTATAAAATTATGAAGTGATCCCCCTGATTATCCTAGCACCCATCTGGCACTACACACAGCCATTATGATACTATTGAATATATTTCCTACGTGATACTCCACATCCCCGTGACTGTTTTGCGATTACTAATTTGTACTTCTTCATCCCTTCACCTTTTCATTCTGCTCCCCAATATCCTTTCTTCTGACAATCACCAGTTTGTTCTAGGAGCCTTTTTAACCATAAAAAATTTGAGGACCATATGAAAGTGAGGCAAAACTGGTAGAGAAAACTTACAATGATTTTTTAAAATACCATACATTAAAAAAATTATATACCAGGACCAAGTGGGATTTATCCCAGGGATGCAAAGATAGTT
>NW_011894740.1:0-596 GCF_000151845.1 Pteropus vampyrus | reverse complement strand
GAAGATATTTTCACCAGGCAAGAGCAAAATGAGGAAAATAAGGACTATGAAGTGAGTTTTCAAAAAGCCAATTTTATTTCACTTAAAAGACTTGTTAATTCACCTGAGAAATTACTTACCAATTCCAAAGGGGAAAAACAATAATTTAACGGTGGAGAAACTTAGTCGCCACCATTCCAACCAAGTGACCAAAGTTAACATCTCTCAAAATAGGACAAACAAATGTCATGTGCCTCTTGATGTGATATACTGAGAAAGGACACATCACTTCTGTGGCATTCTTGGCAAAAAATGCATTACCTGAATATAATCAGGAGGACATATCAGACAAACTCCAACTGAGGGACATTCTATGTAATAACTGGCTTGTACTAAAAAAAAAAAAAAAAAAGTCAATGTCATGTAAGATAAAGAAAGGTGGAAGAACTGTTCCAGACTGAAGGTAACTAAAGAGACATAACGACTAAATAATATGTGATCCTGAACTAGATCCTGAACTACAGATAACAATAGCTGTTAGAAGAATAGGGAGGAGGAGGAGAGGGAGGAGGAAAAGAAGAAGGGAGAGAAGGAGAAGAAAAAGAAAGAAGGAGAAG
>NW_011894739.1:1698-2003 GCF_000151845.1 Pteropus vampyrus | reverse complement strand
AACATCTCTTGGTCCTCAGAATAGACGCGAAAATAACCAAGAGGAGGAGGAGAAGATGATTCGCCATTTATTCAGCGTCCGCTGTGTTGCTCGCCGTGTTAGGCACTTTGTGACAATTGTCCTATTTGCTCATGGGAATTGATGAGGGGCCAGAGGGTTGATGTGTAAAAGGCGAAGCTCACCTCACCTGGAAGTATTGCAGAAAAGTTGCCAAAATCGGACCGGCGAGAAACCAAGCAGCACTTGGAGAGTTGGAGAACTCAGGTTTATTATGCCGGTGGACTCAGAAGAGCTAGCACGCTGAG
>NW_011894739.1:0-908 GCF_000151845.1 Pteropus vampyrus | reverse complement strand
AACATCTCTTGGTCCTCAGAATAGACGCGAAAATAACCAAGAGGAGGAGGAGATGATTCGCCATTTATTCAGGGTCCGCCGTGTCGCTCGCCGCGTTAGGCACTTTGTGACAATTGTCCTATTTGCTCATGGGAATTGATGAGAGGCCAGAGGGTTGATGTGTAAAAGGCCAAGCTCACTTCACGTGGAAGTATTGCAGAAAAGTTGCCAAAATCAGACGGGCGAGAAACCAAGCAGCACTTGGAGAGTTGGAGAACTCAGGTTTATTATGCCGGTGGACTCAGAAGAGCTAGCACGCTGAGGATCTGGGCCCGGAGCTCAGTTGCAACATTCTTTATATAGAACTTATTTGGCATGGGCTGATTGATTAATTTGTCCTCAGATGATTACAAAGCGCAGGAGTTGCTATGGGTTACAGACAGTTACAAAGAGTTACAAAGCATGGGAGTTGCTAGGGGATACAGGAAGTTACATTTGTTGCTTAGAACAAGCAAAAGGGAAGATGAGTCTTTAGTTAATTTCGAGTACGGTTTATGCAGCAAGCATATCTACAGAAGCAGAACAAAGAACTGATTAGCCTTTTGAGTGAAAATTCCTCTTCAGAAGGGGTGGGATGAAAATAATAGTGCTTATTAGTTACGGGCTTGCAGTCTGCAAAGATGCGGCCTTGGCCTGTTAGCTATTAACTCTCACATTTTCCTCATCAGCTTTGTGAGATGGATACTGTTACTATGGCCATGTTACAAATGAGACAACCGAGGCCCAGCAGAGAGGTGCAGCATCATGTCCCAGGCCACACAGGTGGTAACTTATAAGCCAGGGCATGAACACAGACCGTCTGCCCCAGACCATGCGCCCGTGGCCCCTACACTGAAAGACTGTTCTTTTTTTCTTAAGAGGGTCCCTGC
>NW_011894738.1:1583-1926 GCF_000151845.1 Pteropus vampyrus | reverse complement strand
GGCCTCTCGGAGCTGGGCACGCGCTCACGGCACCTGGGGCCGGGACGCCAGGTGGGTGCTGACGCCCTGTGGTTCCTTTTGCTCCCTTGGCTCGGGGGCAAAAGGCTCCAGGCCAGGTAGGTCTCTGTGAAGGACTGGTTGTGGGACCTGGCAGGTAGGCCGGAGCCCCCAGGTAGAGTGCCGGAGTCCCCGCAGCTCCTGGGAGGGGTAGTTCAGCATCTTCCTCTGCTCTGCCCTCTTTTGTTGGCCATTTAAACTGTTTATTCGCGTTTTAGATAAACTCCATCTTGTGTTTCCGTTTCTAGAACCATGAGTACTTGAGACCCTAACGGATTTGATTTTG
>NW_011894738.1:0-348 GCF_000151845.1 Pteropus vampyrus | reverse complement strand
CATTTAAACTGTTTATTCGCGTTTTAGATAAACTCCATCTTGTGTTTCCGTTTCTAGAACCATGAGTACTTGAGACCCTAACGGATTTGATTTTGTGTGTGATGCACACTAGTGCATGTGTACAGAAGTGTGGATATCTGTGTCTGGAGCTAGAAACCAAACCCTTGCAGGTAACCGGTGTTTTCTAACCCTTAGCCCCAGCCCGCCTGAGGCCTCCCGCGGTCGAAGGGGTCAACAGCACGGCCGTCCGTCTCCGATGGTTTGCACCTGCAGAGGTGAACGGCCCGCCGCCCGCATACCAGCTGGAGAGGAGAGACGCGTCTCTGCCAGCTCCGAGGGCCACGGTGA
>NW_011894737.1:666-1330 GCF_000151845.1 Pteropus vampyrus | reverse complement strand
GTGCATGGGGGCACTGCAGAGAGATGCGTGTGTGTGTGTGCTCCAGGATGCTCATCTTGACCTCTCAGGGATCACCCAGGGCCTCTCTAGAAACCTTGCTCTGCCTGGTAACCCGAGCTCTCCATGCAGCAATGCCCAGCAAAGCCAAAATTTAAATCTCAGTCACCCGACCTTATTTCTAATATCTAAGAAAGATGTGAAGCTTCGACTGAAACCCAGTGGATTTCATTAACTTTAAATGCCGATTGTGAGCCATTCGGGTTTACATACCTTCTCTTTCCCTTCCCTTCCCTCCTCTGCAGCCCCTCCCAACCCAAGCATGATAAAAGCATAAAATCTAATCCAAATTACAAGTATGATATGGGATAACAATATGTTTTTCAATTATTCTACAATCAGCAGACCTGAACTTCTTTGTTTTTGTTTTTGAAGGTGAGTGGGGAGATAAGGAGAGGTCTATAGAATATTTTCTAACACACAATGTGTTAAATAGTGTTGTGTGCTTATTTCTGCCATGTCCCTTCCAGTTTGAGAAATAAAGGACATAGCACAAAGAAATGAGGAGTCTCAAGATTTAAATTATGTTTGTGACATCAAAAACATTTCCATCCTTTGCAAAAGGCTGATGAATTTGATATGGTACCTATGGTACATAAGGTCTTTC
>NW_011894737.1:0-616 GCF_000151845.1 Pteropus vampyrus | reverse complement strand
GCATGATAAAAGCATAAAATCTAATCCAAATTACAAGTATGATATGGGATAACAATATGTTTTTCAATTATTCTACAATCAGCAGACCTGAACTTTTTTGTTTTTGTTTTTGAAGGTGAGTAGGGAGATAAGGAGAGGTCTATAGAATATTTTCTAACACACAATGTGTTAAATAGTGTTGTGTGCCTATTTCTGCCATGTCCCTTCCAGTTTGAGAAATAAAGGACATAGCACAAAGAAATGAGGAGTCTCAAATAAGATTTAAATTATGTTTGTGACATCAAAAACATTTCCATCCTTTGCAAAAGGCTGATGAATTTGATATGGTACCTATGGTACATAAGGTCTTTCATATTGAAGCTAATGATAAAAAGGCCATAACATTTATGAGTATTTACCGTGTGCCAGGAAATGACTTAGAAACGTTACACGAAATCATCTTGAATCCTCGCCACAAACTAGGCAGTGTTGTTTTAATTTTACTGATAAAACAAAAACCGAGGCTTAGTGAGCTTACAAAACTTGTTCAAGGTTACACAGATAGTAAATAACAGCCCAAGTTGGTCTGGTCCCCATGTTCTTGCCAGCAGTCTACTAATTCTGAAGAATTAACTGT
>NW_011894736.1:360-1261 GCF_000151845.1 Pteropus vampyrus | reverse complement strand
TCCTTTACATGTTAATGGTAACCGCACACCAAAGATTCAGAACTGAAGTATGTAACATAAAACAAGAAGAACAAAAGAGAAAACCCACAAACACCAACTAAAAATAAAGAAAACAGAAACAAAAGGACAAGGAAGCAATGGAAACACCAAGCTATCAGAAGTAAAAGATAAAATGGCTATAGTAAAACCTCATATTTCAATAATCACTCTAAATGTAAATGGATCGAACACACCAATAAAAAGGCACAAAGTTGCAGATTGGATCAAAAAACAAAACCCAAACATATGCTGTTTCCAGAAAACAATTCTCAGCTCCAAAGACAATTAAAGACTCAAAGTGAAAGGCTGGAAAATAATATTTCAAGCAAAGGCACTCAGATAAAAGCAGGAGTAGTGGTACTAATATCAATTAAATAGACTTCAAAATTTAAAAAAAAAAGGTAAAGAAAGATACTAAGGAACACTTCATAATGACAAATGGAAATATACAGCAAGAAGATATAACACTTCTTAGTATTTGTGGTCTCAATCAAGGAGCCCCGAAATATGTAAAGCAATTACTAACAGAACTAAACAGTGAAATAGACCAAAGTGCTATCATCGTAGGTGACCTAAATATCTCACTGTCGGATATGGACAGATCATCCAAACAGAAAATCAATACGGAAATAACATCCTTAAATGACACATTAGACCAAGTAGACATAATTGACATTACAGGGCCTTCCATCCCAAAACAGCTCCATATACATTCTTCTCTAGTGCACATGGAACATTCTCAAGGACTGACCACATACTAGGACATGGAGATAGCCTCAACAAATATAAGAGGGTTGAAATCATACTAACCATATTCTCTGATCATAATGCTTTGAAACTAGAGATCAACTGCAAAAAGAAA
>NW_011894736.1:0-310 GCF_000151845.1 Pteropus vampyrus | reverse complement strand
TAGCCTCAACAAATATAAGAGGGTTGAAATCATACTAACCATATTCTCTGATCATAATGCTTTGAAACTAGAGATCAACTGCAAAAAGAAAGCAGAAAGAACCACAAATACATGGAGATTAAACAACATACTACTGAAGAATAACCGGGTCAGAGAAGAAATAAAAAGAGAGATCAAGTAATACATAGAACAAATGATAATGATAGTACAACATATCAAACTTTTGAGATAGGGCAAAAGTGGTTATAAGAGGAAAGTTCAAATCATTAAAGGCCTATCACCAAAAACAATAATGAGCCCAAATAAAAAA
>NW_011894735.1:2730-3703 GCF_000151845.1 Pteropus vampyrus | reverse complement strand
CCTGCCCTTTTTAAAATTGTGAATGGGGTGCAGTGGTTCCCTGATCTGCGGAAGCCTCCTGGTTGAGCTGTGTACGCGTCCCTTCTCCGGCAGCAACTGAAGCTGGCCAGGAGTGGACGGGGGACAGGGACAGGGACGGGGGAGGCCATGCCTCCCAACCTGGAGGCCGCCGCACACTGCTGGGAGGGTCAGTGCAGCCAGGCAGAGGGAGGCCAGCCCGGCTGTTGTGCAGCCCCGCCCCACGGCCCCCAGCATGGCGTGACTCTGGCCCCTGTTGTGAGGTGGACGGGGCACTGCAGGGCCACCGTGGTCCCCGTGGCCGCCTCTGCTGGCCCCCAGGTGCCCTCCGTACCCATGCCCAAGGGGTTCATTCCGGTTCCCTCCCACGGCCCTGCATCGCAGGTGAGGCCAGACCTCATCTGGGTGACGCCACCTGTGCCCCGTGAGCCTGCTGAGCACTGAGCGGTTCCAGGCCCTGTGCCACGGCCAAAGCTCCCGGGGCCCCCATTGGTCCCTGGCACGCCCCACGCTGACGTGCCCATTTTGCGGATGTGGAAGACGAGGGTAGAACAGCCCCTCATGGGGCCTGGGACCCCAGTCACTCGTACTCCCACGGGAAGAAAGCTCTTTGTGAACAACGTGAAGTGAAACGTGTATCTTAAAAAGCAAAGACACGCGCTCAAACTCAAACCAGCAGCTTTCAGGGCACCCCAGACGAGACGCACGTGCTCGCACGTTCCGTATCCTGGGACAGGTGCCTCTCCATGCTGCTGACAGCGGTTTTTCTCATGAGTGATGCTGCAGTGTACGGTCCACTGGTAATAGGTGTCGGGAGAGAAACGTCCCCAGTACGGGCACTGTTATTTCTCAGCCAGCCAGGGGCTGGATGCCGGCCCCTGGCGATGACCTCCTCTCGCTCCCTCCCCAGGCCGGCTTCCTGCCCAGCGAGCTGGCCCCCTCAGGTGTCAAGGGC
>NW_011894735.1:0-886 GCF_000151845.1 Pteropus vampyrus | reverse complement strand
CCGTCAGCGGGGCCGACAGCCTCATGGGTATGCCCCTACCTGGCTGGGCGCAGCCCTGTTAATGCACCCCCCGCCCCGGTCCTCCGGCCCGCTCTGCCTTGCTCCATCACAGGTGTCTTAAAATGGGTTTGCGGGGAATGGGTCCCCTACTTTATATCCGGGGAAGGTGAGGTTCAGGGAATTGCTGACCCCAGGTCTCGTGGCCGGCCTGTCCCCAGACCTTCTGTGGAGGTGGGTGGCGAATATCAGGCAAAAGCCAGGCCCAAGCCAGGGGCCGCCCAGGGCCGGGCCGGGCCACCGTACTGGGGGCTGAGCGTGAGGGGGCCGCCTGCCTGCTCGGGCATCCGAGCCCAGCCTCGGTGCCGGGAGAGCCACACCACCAGGCTGGCTCACCTGTCCATCCACAGGCTCCCGAGGGACCACGGCCGGCAGTTCTGGGGACGCCCTAGGGAAGGCATTGGCCTCGGTGAGGCTCGGCGTGGATGGGGATGTGGAGGGGTGGCCGGGCTGGCGACCGAGAGGCCAGCCCCTGAGAGGCCGCCCGGTGGCCCTGTCTCTTCTCGTTCCCGTCGCAGATCTACTCCCCGGATCACTCGAGCAATAACTTCTCCTCCAGCCCCTCGACCCCCGTGGGCTCCCCACAGGGCCTGGCAGGTCTGTGCCAGGGCGGGCGCCGGGGCGGGGGGCTGTGTCCAGGGCCTCTAGCCTGGGGCGGGCAGGGAGGAGGCAGCTGCACCAGGTCGGGGAGCTGGATGCACCGTCTGCCTTGGAGTTTGTGTTTCTGTGGGCTCTCTGGAAGTCTTCCTGGAGGGGTCAGTCTCTCAGCCAGGGTTTCAGCCTCAGTGTGGGCCAGGGCTGGGAGGCAGGACCCAGCAGTCGTGCTGTG
>NW_011894734.1:3542-4127 GCF_000151845.1 Pteropus vampyrus | reverse complement strand
CCAAAGTGACTCTCCTCCCCCTCCCTTGGGAAGGTTACATTGGCTCGAAGGGAAATGCTTCGTGAAGTTAGGACGCCACACACCCTGAGTGATCGTTAGTACAGTCCAAGGAGCCGGCAGAGGACACAGTCACCTCCGCCCACCGTGCTCTCTGCTGTGTGGCCTGGGGACACAGTTTCAGGGGGCTTCACGGCCACGATTTCACTCGATCTGCCCCAGCTGGGGCACAGATGGTCCCTTCTCGCTTTGCGGATAAGGAAACTGAGTGTCCAGAGACGCTCAGCGATTTGCTCCACGTCACACAGCGACCGCGTGGTGTTGTCGGGGCCAGGGGCAGAGCAGCAGGAAGGTACGGGGTGCGGGGCAGGAGCAGGTCACGGGAGGGCAGGGCCCACACCCTAGACAGAAGGCCCAGTGTGACGGTTGTGAGTTTTAGGTCCCTGGGTGACTTAGGGTGGCGGCTGAGCAGTAATAGATTTTCCTGAAAGCCGATATGGGCCAGCACCCGGCCAGGGGGGGCCCAAGAATCGAGAATGAGTCACCCAGTGCAGGCAGCGAAGGAACCAGCAGGGGAACTGGTGGGGG
>NW_011894734.1:0-1575 GCF_000151845.1 Pteropus vampyrus | reverse complement strand
AGGCTTCCTGGAGGAGTCAGCACTCCGCTGAGATGGGGTGGGAGGGAGGGAGGGTGTCTGAGAAGGAGCGGTTCCGTGCTGCTGACCTCAGGGAGAGCAGAGGCCGGGGAAGCTGCGAGGGCCCCGCAAAGGGCATGTGGCCCGAGCGTGAGGTTTGCGTGTCGCCCCGAGGTCACTGAGGGGGACACGGGGAGGTGACGTGACCGTGTCCATGTTTCAGGAAGGTGGGCTAGGCGGCAGCAGGGATCCTGGCGAGGCTGCGACGGACCTGGCAGAACGCGGTGCCCTGAGCAGGGACGGGAGGCAGGCCTGGGGGTCCAGAGCAGGCGCGGGGGGGCGGAACCGGGCGCTGAGCGTGCCATGGGGGGGGCGGGGTGGCCCTCTGGCTGGCGGGCTCTGGCTATGCCGCTCCCCCGCGGTGATCGGGGCGAGGGACCGGCGTGGGCTCAGGTGGCACCCATGGGGGGCGCTGGCGGAGGCCTGAGTGAGCGTGGTGAGCGGGCAGCGTGTGCGGGCGGGCAGCCCAGGGGAGCCTGGGCTCTGACAACCCCCCGCTTGACCCTGGGACTAATCTCATCCTTCCGACAGGAAGACGATTCCTTCAGCACGGGAAGAAGGGACAGAGTGACAGCAGTGAGCGAGGGTGGGGACGCGAGGGGCTGTGTCCGCGAGGCCAAGGCCATCCGCCAGGCCTGGGTCAATGCCGGGACACGGGGGGCCTCCGTCAGGTGCTGGCGCGTGACGAAGGGTGTGAATGCATGGCGTTTGGGGACCCCAGAGCTCTCCGAGTCTGCAGCTTGGGGGTGCAGGTAATGTCCGGAGACCGACGGAGGCAGCCCTTGGCTGGGGTGCTCGTGTCCAGCTCAAGGACCTGCCGAGGAGTGGCCCCGGGCGAGGCCTGGCCCTTCACCTGAGGGGCGTGTGTGCCTTTCACTAACTGGTTCACCTACGGCGGTTCTCAGAGTGGGTCCCCAGACCAGCAGCGTCCCCTGAGAACTCCTTACAAAGGCAAATTTCTGGGCTCCGCCCCAGACCTGCTGAATCAGAAACTCCGGGTGTGGGGCCCAGAACCCGTGGTTTACCCAGCCCTGCGGGGGTGCTGACGTGGCCCGAAAGGCTGAAAGGCTGGAAGCCACGGGCTAGCGGAGGCCTGCCCCACGGAGTGCTCCGGGGCACAGAGCAGAAGGCCCGCCGCTCGCCCCCGAGACACCATCTTGGCAGGAAGGGAAAGCTGTGTGCCTGAAGACAAGGGACGCGGCGCCCAGAACCAGCAAGCGCCATGGACACCGTCCCGTGGCAGGAGGCCCAGCGGAGTCTGGGAAGGCCTCCAGGAGGAGGTGGCTCCCAGCGGGCCGGAAGGAAGGGCTGGGTTGACCCGGATAGATCGGAGGGGGCAGCATTTCTGCTCGGGGAGCCTGCAGGCTCCACGGCGCAGGCGCGGGCACCCTGGGCGTCTGGCTTGGAGGCAGCAGGTCGCCCGGTGCAGGGGGAGGCTCGGGCGAGCTGGGGGCTGGCAGGGAGGCGGGGGGCCGGGGTGGCGGAGCTGGCGGGGAGCCTGTTTTCCCTGTCCCAGCC
>NW_011894733.1:4101-6196 GCF_000151845.1 Pteropus vampyrus | reverse complement strand
TTTCTTCATTGAAAATGACAATAGTGCGTCACAGGAAAGTGGGAACTTGGAATGAAGAAAGTGTCAAGATAAATTTAGCTTTGTCCTTCTTCTGATCTCAATTTGGATATTGTTTGCAAGATGAGCACTGTTCAACAGTCAGGACCAAGGAAATTTTGAAAGGGGTGGGAAACAGCACAGGTGCACTGGGCAGTGAACAATCAGATACAATTCAATCAATGACTGGTTTTGTCTGTCCTTGCAGGAGGGCCTTTTATTCTCTTTCTTCCCTGCTCCTATTTTTTGGTCATGCTGTGTGATAATAAGATCAAGGGACTGGACACCAAGAATCTGGCTTCAGCTCAACCGGATAAATTATTGTTCTAAGTATACTATTTCTTGCCCTCCTGCTGTGTTTTTTAAAACATTTTTTTTTCTTTTTTGGCATTTATACATAGAAAACAAAAATGTAATTTATTCTAGGATTAACAAAGTATTTAATATATACACTTTATATATATATATATACACACACACACATACAAACTTGAATCATTGACATTTGTGTAGGAGATTTGAGATTTTAGGGACAAATTCTTAGCTTTCAATGGATAGATCAAGATCAAAAAATCCTCTGTAAGCCATTGAGTTAGAGGAAAGTTTAGTACAGATAGAAATGGTCTCACTATATGTGTTTCAATATTATGAATTGTCTTTTAAATTTCCACAGTCTTTTATTAGGAAGGTGAAAAATAGTGGTAATATTGAGTGCAGAGGGTAGAGAATGATGTGTGTTTGTGTAAGTAAAATTGGGGTGAGGATGGACATGTGTTTGAATGATGGATTGATAGTGGTTAGCAACTATTAACCTTTTATACAATATTGTATCATAACTTTGTATCATAAATATGCAAGCTTGTCACAGACTTGGAAAAATGAGTATGTTATAGTTCTAGTTCATTATCACATCAGTGACAACCCTAGAGATAAGGCTATTATTAAATATTTTAACAATTGTATATTTGTTGGTACATATTCTACAGAAATCATTGCAATACTAAGGCATGTATATTGTTCTAAAAAAGCAGATTCGGTTAACAGCTATTAACTTTCAGGCTTTTATCAGAACCTCTTTTTGTGAACAGCAATCTTCACTTTTAAAAAATGTCTACTTTTGTTGATAATGTCTATGTTTAACTCAAATATAGCATGCTATATTGTACATTGGAAAGAGATAAAAATGGATTATTTAAATGAAAATAATCATGATTTCTTGAATAAGAATCTTCCAGAGATTTAATAACGATTTTTATTTAAAGAGCACTTTCAATTAATGTGCATACCCAGCAATCTGCTAACGTAGAGAGGATGTTTAATCTTCCAGTAAGAAGCCTGTGGTTTGGGGAAGTTAAGTGACTAAGGTCCAAGAGTGAGTCAGAGTCAAGACACAAGTCCAGGATTTCACCAATTCCCTCCAGTCTTAGCACCATCTCTAAAAATGAAAAAACGAAAACTCACCTTTAAATACTGACTTCCAGTTAACTTTACATACAACAGCTCATTTAAAATTCATGGTTACTCAGTAAGAGAAATATTATCTCCATTTTACAGATAAAGAAATACAAATTCAGAAATTAACCTTCCAGGGTCACTGGCTCAGAAAGTACTGACTGGCAAAAATTAAGAATAGTTCTCCAATTCCAAGCTTTTAGAATAGTGTAGCATAATAGAAGCTTATCACTTTTCAAAAAAGACTGCTTTACCCCTTTCAAAAAAGACTGCATATTTTACAATTCTTGTTTTGGTGGAAGGCATGTGAAAATAAAGGTTAAATTCTAGTCAAACCATTAGCTTGTCTAGTAAGGAGAAAATTAAAAAGAATGTAAAGTTGCTAAGAAGATAATACAATTGAAACTGGAGTTTGGCACAAGTCTTGGGTAGGAAGATGTGGGAAATTGATACTGTGCGACATCAAAATACTTCAGAGAGGATCCAGTGGGGTGAATGTAGCCACTATTAATGATGCAATAAAAGCTCACATGACTTGTATTTGAAGATTTGGGAAAGAAAGGTCTGTTCTGCAAGTTTACTGAGTTGGAGTCCTGTGCATATCTAT
>NW_011894733.1:0-2771 GCF_000151845.1 Pteropus vampyrus | reverse complement strand
AATCCAGTCTAAAGGCTATTAGCATGTGCGGATAGCCTATGAACTGGATATATCCTACAGATGTGCACAAAGTACCTAAAAAAATAAATAAATAGAATAAAGTAAAATTCGAATTGATGACTAGTTTGTAAAATTCAAAAGTTTCATGTTCAAATCTGGATTTCCAAGTGTTCTTTAAAATGAGATATTCCACATTTGGACCTATCTTCCCATATGCCACCAACAGCTGGAGCTGAGTCCCTCTCGGATCAGCCACATATTCTCTAGTTTCTTCTCTCCACTCCCTACTGTCTCCCAGACATGGGGTTCAAGTGTCTGTTGTCATTTTTCTCACTGTCTTCAATGTCACTCAGCCTTTCACTCATTTATATCACCTGCCCAATACCTGAAACAATTGAGTGTGAGCCACCTGAAGTCACCCATCATGCATACTTTACCACTGAGGGACCGAAGGCCTGCAGAAGTGGTCCCAGCTTTGGTAGTCAGGATTAGATCTGGCTGGCTCAACTTCACATTCAGGAAAATTTCTTTCTTTTCTGATATATCTTACTTTCTGCATCCCTATAGATTTTTGCTTTCAAATCAATGAGCATAATAATGATTATCATATATTAAATATATACCTGTTACATCAAATCCATTTGCATGCCTGATTTTCATCATAATTCATCAGATATAAATAGTTTCAGGAATCTTAACTTGTGTATTGTTTTCCTTATAATACCATTTTTTGAAATTGTAGCTTTTCTTCCCCCGCCCCCATAGATATTAGAAATTTAATCCCCAATTACAACTCTTCAATAGTTAATTTCGGCAGGGGATCTCATAAAGGTCCAAGGCATATCTTGAACTAATGTGCTTTGATGAGATAAATTCTTACCTATCTGTAAAGTTCACATGATTTAAAATAAATCATACATTTCATTTAAATATTTAATTTCATGAAAAATCCAGAGAAATAAATCACTTAACGTTGTTTACACAAAATATACAATATGTTACATTTATGGATAACTTTGCTAGCATTGTCTATGCCTGACCTGAGCAGCAGACTTGAAGACGTGTTATCCAAAAGTAACCTGGAATATAGCCAAAGAGAAGAGCTATAGAATTTAGTACATAGAGTTGGGGCTGGAGATCAATATGAGATTTGCAAGAGACACGTGAAGGTAGGGACAGGAATTTGAGTGTCTAAGCAGAAGACTAGGTAGACTTGGACTCCTGTCTCTATTCTCCCTCTCTCTCTGTCACTCTCTCAAACACATAAACATGAAATAAGAAATAAGGTGCAGACTATTTCAAACACAAAATACAAAAAAAAGGGTTCTTTCATGAAATGTACACCATTACTCATATCTGTATTTTTCTCTCTCATGTTTTTGTTGTAAAGCAGTAGTCCCAAGTTTCTTCCAAAATGGCCCCAAGCAAAAGAGAGAATGTATTTTAAGCTGTCTTTCATTATGAATTAACTTTTATATATTTTTTCTTTTTTTGAAGTAGTATTTTTAAATAGAATACTTAGGAAAGAAGAAATGCTAAAGAAAATTATTACTGGGAAAAAAAAAAGCCTGCAAAAATATCTAAATTGTACATTATCTTGCTGGTGAAATCTGAATCCTGCTGCAGACTTCCCAAAGCATATTGGCTCTGGGTTTCTGGGAGAAGGTGCTCTGGATCTCTTTTAAAAAGCACACATGCTGCTCCATGTGGTGCAGCAGCTGCTAAGGTAATGATGCATTTTTAGTGGAAAAAAAATACCATAAATAAACATATAAAAAAATCATATGAAACTCTCTCCAACTAAGCACAAAATTTGGCAGCAAGTTAAAAATCTAAAAAAAAAATTCATAACTGATAAGATAATGTACCAGTCCAGTCATTTCCAAACCTTATTTCTACCTACATATTTATGCACATATTTATATAACACATATCACCATTATATTTACCTTTCCAATATGTCCAAGAATTTAATCCATGATTTCCAATGCTAATGTATTCCAAGGGTGTGGAAGACTCAAAATTAAATGCCTCTGCCACTATATAAAATGAGTTAGTAATGTATCAACTAATTATATAATTAACTACTTTTTTTTGTTTGTTTGACTAAATTAAATGAAGACCATTTCTTTCCTGAGTGATGACTAAAAGACATTATTAAAAAATAAAGCTATTTTTCTATTTTATTCTGTCTACTACTATTTCTAAGGTACACACTAAAAGGAACTGGAATGGTTCATATGTATGGAGGGGTTTGAATTGCTGTACTGATTCCTCTCTACCTGAAATGACTCAACTAAAGTAAGTAACTCATTCATAAGGGAGTTTAAAGCCATAGTAATAGCCTATGAGCAGAGGAAAAAAGTAAAGAATTATCAATCTGAATAGAAACACTAAAAAGATCCCACAACTGACCAGATTTGCAAAAATTAATCATTGTTTGTTTAAACATAGATTTCTGATTTACTGTAATTTTTTTTTTTATTTTCCTGACTCCAATTTTATTTCTTAAATGTCGATATTATGGCACTTATTCTTTGAAAACCTCATAGTACCCATGTCTCACCTCTAGAGAATTTAATTAGTCTGATATGGGACCTAAACACTGGGGTTTTGGGGCGGGTAGGGAGTTTGAAAGCTCCACAGGTGATTTTTATGTATAGCCAGGGTTGAAAACCACTGCCTTGGAATTTGAACATCAACCTGAAGGTCAATTGCAATCTAAGCCGAATTCAGTATTGAACAATAGCATGTATGATTTAAGTCTTAAG
>NW_011894732.1:3994-4915 GCF_000151845.1 Pteropus vampyrus | reverse complement strand
TTGCAATAAACCCCTTCTGTAGGATATGGGGCAGAAGCTGATTTAACTTGAGTTTAGCATGTGCATGGAGAAGAGTCCAGCAGCTCCCTGATTTGCAACATCTTTTTAAAAACTCATTAGCTCATTCTATTCTGAGAATAAGTTGAGAGAATAGGGAAAGCATTACCTCTCCACTGTGCAAAATATTTTCCCTGACACATTACTAGAAAACATACTATTTAACAATAGCTCCAGTGCTATTACTAATATATAGTGGCTGAAAGGCCTTTGGTCTTGAACTACACCATTGGGTCTTCCTTGATCTCGAGTTGGCCAGCTTGCCCTGAAGATTTTGTCTTTTTTTCCTATTTGACCAGGAGTGTTTAATAACTGAACAGATTACAAAAATAACCATGGTAGATACCTTAGTTCATCCTTCTAATAAGCCCATTGAGCTGGTCTTCTCTGTTACCAGCATCTCTGCCTTCTACAATATGGGTGGTCTTTTTCTTCATTCCACCTCATGGAAAAGACAACTTGAAGGGCCAGATGAAGTTGTTTGCTTCTTTGAAGCGTTTTCCAACAGTGTAGATCTCATGAATCAGATCCTCCATGCAGATGATGTCATATTTACCAAGAGAACAAGCAATCAATGTGTTGTCTGTCAGGGCGATTCGCCTTTTATTGATTTTGCCATAACCACGCTTGTAGATCAATTCATTGACTGACTTTGGGTTTGGGTACCCCCAAGGGATATATGGCTCCATGATCCTCAGCATGTTAATGGAAGCCTTGTTGAGCTTAAAGATCCTGTGAAGGCGCAGAAGCTGCAGTACCATGGTGCCTTTGATCCTGACGACAAATGCCAATTTGGATTCCACAGGTACATAGAAGTTGCCAGCTTTTCTTGCCATGCTAGCCATCCGAATCTCAGCTCTGTAC
>NW_011894732.1:0-2254 GCF_000151845.1 Pteropus vampyrus | reverse complement strand
AAATCCAACTATTGAAACCTCACTAGGTTATGTGACGACAGACCCACAGGTCTTAACCTCTTAACGTCATCTCAATAACTCTGGACAAGGATCTTAGAAGATTCCCTGACAGGTGAAACATCAAATTTTCAAGAGGTAGCCTTGTCTTTTTTAATTCTTTCTTTCTCTGCTATTTAAGAAGAATGAACCTTGAGTATAAAATGTCCATGCATAATTTACGATGGGTTTTCCCTTTTTAATTGAAGTAGATACCGGTGATGAGTTGGCAGTTCAAAGTGACTAAAATAACATCCTCGCGTGTAACTGTTATTGTAAAGCTGCACACAAACCGGGAAGGTGAATTTCTTTTACGGTGGGACACACAAGTGCCTTGTTAAATGCTCTTTAGGAGAAGGACTGAGTAGACACTAGACACTGAGTCGTGAACGACACTCTACAGATGAGCTCTCTCTGCTGACTGCCCATGGCCAGACCGTGGCTTTGAAATGGAGTATCCTCAGCCGAGTGTGTGAACTTATGTTAAAATAAACTACCGTGTTCCATTTAAATGGATGGAATGTCAGATAAACATGATCAAAAATGCTTTCCATTAGTCAAAACACCATCAATGCCAAAAGCTGACTAAATATAGGAAGTTTCCATATGGTGCCTCTTTAAATATTTCACAAGATTATAATGAAAAAATGACACGTATTTGGGAGAGATGGTTTAATAGCTACCCAGTAGGAGAGGCTAGAAGTTATTTGCATATGTCCTTATTATTTTAAAAGTTTATTTTTTCTCACTTTCAGTGTAACAGAAAATAATGACCATCCATGGTTCCTCGTATGCATAAACTTATAGGGCAGAGGTACTCAGGCTCCGCTGGTCCCAAACCACTGCCTGGTTTAGCTTGAGGCCTTCCAAGGTGACAGTTGGAGGCTGCGATGATGGTGATGCATTATCCTGCTCTCAACCCCATCCTCTCCAGGCACACCGGGTGCTGCCTCTCCAGGTCCCTGCCTCCACCCCTGGAGGAAGACAGGCCCCAGAAGACCGTAGTGGCCAGAGAGCAGAGTGGAGGGTGAGGAGACTGGCTAAGATTGGAAACTACTCCAGCACAGTGACAGGGGAGCCACCGGAGCAGCAGCAGAGATGACAGACAGGACTGATCCCAGCCAAAGTGTGGGTGGTAACAGACACCTAAGAGCTGGGCAGGTTGATGGGTGCTGCAGATGGACCACAGTGGCAAGGGCTGAAGAAGTGCTCAGAGGTTGACAGAGAGGAAGGTGACCAGTGACACAAGGGAGGGTCACTGTATATTGACCTGGAAGAAGAATGACAGAGTGAAGAGGTGAAAGGAAGGAAGGGAGAGGAGCTCGGCCTTGTCAGAGTGAAGTTTCGGGATGAAAAGAGCAAAGCTTGAACCTAATCAGCGGAAGATGGACGTTGACCAAGAACAATGGACTCTGCTGGATGGTGATGGAAAGAGACAGAAAATAATGAAAACTGACAGAGACAGAGATAGAAATAGATGGAGAGTGTAGAGTGTCAGGTGTTGAGCTGCTGCCGGCCTAGGGTTGCTGACCGTGTGTGTGGCCTATGGGTTTCAAATCTCTTGGGGCGTCTTGGCTGAATCTTCACTGTCTTCCCAGGTCTTCCATATAAGCCTTTAGGTGCCCCTCAAAGCCTGAAGTTCCCACAGCAGGCCAGCCCTCTGAACATGAGAGTGGACAACACACTTTCCGCCCGAGCAAAGCTGATGAACTCTACTCCAACCCTCTGGACAAGCACAGCCAACACAGCTATGCAGGGGGGCGGCTGTTCCAGCGAAGCTGCCTGAAGAGCCTGGTGTTCAGCTCCTGCAAATATCATCCCTGGAGTTGAGTCGCCAAAGCCCCTTCCGCCCCAGCCCCCAAGCCAGAGCCCGGGATCCCCCCACAGCCTCTCTGGGGGCTGCAGTCGCTCCCACAGGCCTCTCTGTGGTGTTTCCATACCCAAGATTTCTGCTCTCAGACCTGGGTCCCTTTTCATCAGGTCCCCCTGAGCTGCCTCTTTACATGCAAAGAAATAAATCTTTAGTTTGCACCCTGCTGTCCCCATATGTGGTGACTTACAGAGGCTCTCTAAGCACAGTTAGTTCAAAAACTGCCCTGGGAAAGGTAAGGAGCCAAAACGTGTGGCTGGCATAAGGCATGCAGAGGTAAGACACAGGTAAGAAGGAAGTTGACTCAGGGTGTGCCAAGCCCTGCGCTAGGTTTCACCTCGAGGACTC
>NW_011894731.1:4373-6086 GCF_000151845.1 Pteropus vampyrus | reverse complement strand
CAAGGCTGGCATTATCTACATTTTGCAGTTAAGGAAAATGAGACTCCAAGAGGAGAAATGAAGTGCTCAATGGCATAGGTCATCAACCCAAGACCATGGCTAAGGCTGCAAAGCTGGAACTCTCAGATCCTTCTTTCACATAGGGCTGCTTATGGTATTACAAACTGTTGTCTCTGCCCCACAGATGCAGGTGATAGGGAAACAAAGTGTGACATTGGCATTGTCGTTCTGCAATATGATGAGTATTTGAACCTACATTCAAAGAAAACAAAATACAGGTTCAGTGAATCATTTCTGTGATTTTTTTTTTCACTACAGTTTTTCTCAAAGATTCCTTACTTGAATTAAAATTTCAATCTGGTGAATTTTACAACTTGTGACTGTTAGGTAACTAGATTTTTAAAAATAGTATTAGCTCTGTGCTCCTTTCATAATTTATAATAGTCAATTCTCTTGTTCTATTAGGAATGTTGTATTTCCTACACACATCAGAAAGATGCCAGCAGAGTTGAGAGACCTATTTAATTAATTAATTAATTGATTGCCTATCAGGCAATATGCTAAGGGTTCTGGAGGCACCAAACGGGGGGTGGGGGGAAGCAAAAAACAAAATTCAGAGCCTGCCTTTAAAGAACTCAGAGCCTTTTGAGAAGAGCAAATATAAAGAAAGGTAATATAAGACAATGTCAGTGCAGAGATGACCATATACCCTGGGACTGAGTAGATTAGCTGAGCAAAAACGAGCTATAAGTCTATTCAAAGCAGACGAGGTAAGAGACAGTAGCTGTCCGAAACAGCACAGTTTTTGCTAGAGGTGGAGTAGAGAGAAGGAAGCTACAACCAACTTGGTGATGTTTCTTGAATATATTGTTCAGGCAGGAAGTGAAAAATTTCTAAAGGAAGAGAAGAGAGAGATGGTGGAGAATCTTGTGGTTCATAACAAGACACATAGACATTTCTGTGGATAACAGGAAGCTTCTGGAAGAATTTTAGTCAGGAGTACATTATGAGTAAAATTACATTTTGTTTGTTCATTTTTGTATTTAAAGTCCTCTCTGTGTGTATTACAGGATGGCTATTTCCTGAAATAACACTGTTCTCATGGCAGCAAGAAGATAGTACTCTTAAAATCATCTTTATTTCATGTGTTTCTGATCACTTCTGTGCATGCATTACGCAATGGCTACCATATCCATCCCCTAAAATAATAATTGATCATATTGGCATTTTTTATGTCGAAATAACTTTTTTTAATATTTGAGAGCCAACCTGTTTTTTTTATTTCTACTCTGCCATCTTGACCGGAACTCTGAAGTTCTTCAATTGTATTTGCATTTTAAGCAGATCACTTTGGCAACATATGCTTTGGAGCTTGTACTTTGGGGAGACAAGGACACAATAAAGGAGACAAGTTGCAGTAATTCAAGAGTGCTGATTACAGGCTGACCCAGAGAAGTTGAGGTAGATGTGATACAAAGTGGAACAGAAGGGAGAACAAGATATTCAGAAATAAATTCTGCAGAATCTACTGACTAATGGGTAGTAGTGGTTAAAGAAAGGGAGAGGAATCTTTTAGTTTGATGGTTGGCTGAACAGGAGGAACCATTAGTTTAGTGAAATATGGTGTCAATTCAGTATCTGAAATGTTAAATTTGTATTTTCTATGGGGCATCTTGATGGACTCATCCAGCAGGCAGTTGGATTTCTTTCTTT
>NW_011894731.1:0-2056 GCF_000151845.1 Pteropus vampyrus | reverse complement strand
TAACAGCCACTGTTCTAGGATCTGGGAGCACGATGATGAATAAGGCATCTTCACATTTTGGTGATCGAAGTCAAGTGCAAGACAGACAGATGGATCGTTAAAATGTAATGCGTTATACACAAATAATATGCGAAACAAAAATTCGATTGATTTTTTGTGAGAGAGTATGATTTTGGCAAGAACAATCAGGGGCTTTAGGTAGATAAAAAGATGATTACTTGAGGATGCAACATTTGACCTAGAGCTTGAAATATGAAGGCTGCTCACAAGAAGACAGAGAAGGAGGAAGTCTGCCTTCTGAGTGAAAATCAAAAGTGCTGTGAATGGAACCTGTTGTGTTTGGTGTGAAGGGTGGGGGAAGGTGGACTGAAGAAGCTGCAAAGTAGGGTGGGGACAGATAGTGAGAACTCTGAAGAACCTCGTGTAGTAGACAGAAATGCTTTTAGCCACCAAGTACTAGTTAGCAGTGGCTTATGTAATGTTAGCTCGTATAGTACCCAATCTGAAGATAAGTAGGCACTGTTGGGATTTTGCAACCATTAAGTGAGTCATTAAAGACCCAGGAATTTTCTATCTTTCTACCTCTTCTGTTCTGCTTACCTTGATTTTTTTTTTTTTTCATAATCATGAGCTGACTGTGACAGTTCTGGGCATGTCAGACCCCAGTGGCCTCTCCCTCCAATTAGTTGGTCAGAATTAGAGAACATGTCTTCTGGACCAGTGGCTGAATGAATGGAAATGGGAATTTTAGGGGCTTATAGAAGATCCTTCTTTCTCTTAAATCAAGGGGCCTCTGCCTTGTACCTGAAAATGAAATTAATAGTCTGTTTGCAGGGATAAGCGGGGGATGATATTGCATAAGCAATGGACAGTATCTGCCACATCATGGTTCGGTGTTGAACATTATGTGGTGGATATTTTATAGTCATCTAAAGAATTTTTAAAGATAAGTATACTATAATTCAGTTTCATCACGAAAGGTCTTATGTTGACTCCATGGCTCCAAGCATAGGTGACTGGGAGGCAGTCAATATGAGATGAGTCAGTTGGGACTTAAATTTTGACTTAAGTTGGAAGTGCTCTGAGACATCTAACCGAGAAGGTAGTAGAGAGTTGGAATAACAGGTCTGGAGGTGAAGAGATTTAGTGGAATTAGAGATGGAGACTAAAGACCATTGGAATGGTTAAAACTAGAAGATTCTGAACTAAGAGAACAAGAAACTGCAATGAGAAGAAAACTGAGATTGGGCCCTGGGGAATCCAATCATTTCAAAATGTGGGCAAAGGATGAAGAATCTATGATATAAATGAAGACAAAACAATGAGACAGCCCACGATGAACTCATACTGATCACTTAGTAAGTTGAATAAATTGAGTAGTGTGTATTTACATCTTTGACACTTCGACATGACCCTTCCAATATTTTCAAAGTGTGAACAGAATCTGTAACATACTTTGACTTTCTTCCACAGCAAACTCCTGAAGCATCTCTTCTGCTTTATGGCATTTAAATCTGCTCTCCTGAGTCTTTCAGCTCTGTTTGTAGAGCAGTAAATTGCCTACTGACCAGAAGAAATGACATACGTATCCGTAGTCCCTCACATTCTCCATGTTAGATTGTGAAGGTGGTAAACAAAGATGAAGGAAAAAAAGATTTTTGTTACATTTTTGATAAAGATTTTTGTTACATTTTTGATTAAAAAAAGACGTTTCTGTATCTACATTAAAAGAAATATGAAAAGTAGGGGCAAATGTATAGTCACTTATGTACCTTCGGCACAAATTAGGGTCTCCTATGTGAAAGCGAAGCTGTTCGCATGCATGTTCAAAAGAGCATTGCAATTATTTGCACTTTTAAAAGTCAGTGCCTCCCAAACATAACACTACAATTATATCCATCGAGTTGATCCTTATAAAAAAAAAAAAAGTAGAAAAGGAAAAATGTCTGTTGAGTTGGCCGTTTTTATTTTTCTGAAAAGAAAGAGGCTAAAATGTGTCAATACTAATCTAGAAAATGTCATAGTTCCACTAGCCTCTGGCTTGTGCCCTCTCTCT
>NW_011894730.1:8583-9466 GCF_000151845.1 Pteropus vampyrus | reverse complement strand
TGCCTTATGGGGTCGGCGGGGATGCCTTGAATTGAAGACGGTTTCACTGCACACACACGAATTCTGAGAGCCGCTTGGCACCCAGAGGGGAAGGTAAGCAAACCTCTGGGGCCGGGAATCTGGCAGAGAGCAAATTCAGACTGCGGACTGAGAGTGCCAGGTTGAATTTTAAAAGGCAGAAAAATCATCTCGCAGTAAAACGTAAGCGGTCAGCCATGGACAAAAGAGTAGCACAGGATCCCATGCTCTCTGTACATTTAAGAGGGCCGAGACCCCACCCCAGAAACGTCTGAGACCTTTCCTAAAAGACATCGATTCTTGAATTAAGACTTAACCCCCCCTCACTGCAAAGGGCTCTGCCTTTCAGGCCCACAGGTCAAACGTGGCAGGTGAGAGGCCGAAGGGGGTTGGCGTGGGACGAGTCCTGGGAAAAACCATGTCTGACGCCGACCGTCCAGCGCTGGGAGATGGGAGGGAGCGTTTCTGGAGTGTGGGCACCAAGCTCATGACGCACCGATTTTCCACGTACGTTGGCTAACAAAGGCAGGCTGTTTTCTAGGATCTGCACTTATATTTAGAGAGACCTTAGGGGGGACCCAAATGACCCAGCGATGGCTTCCTGCTGTCCTAAGACGAAGAGAGTTACGTTGATGAGAGAAAGGACATCTCAAGTCGAAGGCAGGATTTAATTATAAGACAGTGGCCCATTTCACGAGTTTCCTTCTGTAAGAAGATGGAGCTATTCAGGCCGGATGTACCCCTCCCTGCCCAGCCCGAGGGGAGCTGGATGACGACGTGTAATGGGTAGGGGTCAGTCAGGACACAGCGCTCGAGGCTTGCAAGTCCTTTAAATGCACAGACACAGCATTTCAAAGTCTGGGAT
>NW_011894730.1:0-318 GCF_000151845.1 Pteropus vampyrus | reverse complement strand
GTGACTCACGACATACATTCGGCCTTAATTACCACCATCTACACACACACACACGCACCCCTGTGCATTGGCCCCTCTGGGGGGGAGGCGAGGGGAGAGGGGGAAGGTGAAAAGGACAAGGTGTTTGTATGGCTTCCTCATTTGGACTCTCGGCCCCACACGACCTAGAAAGAAGTGGAGTAATTGGTAACGGAGACCAGAACAGATGAAGAAAAACAGTTGCTTCATTTTCTTCCAGTTCTTCTGGGACTCCCCTCCCCAGCTTCCGCTCTGCGAGCCGGGGGGGAAGTCAGGCCTGGGTGACGAGGCAGATGCAGT
>NW_011894729.1:3595-4984 GCF_000151845.1 Pteropus vampyrus | reverse complement strand
CTCCCAGACAGGAAATTCGCTCGCCCAGCGGAGGGGTGCTCTTTGCCAGGAGATCAGCTGCGGGGGAGACACCGTCCATCAGCAGTCAGTTTCATGTAAATTTGCAGAGAGCTGCAGGCAAGGCAAGGCCACCTCGGGGCTTCTCCCATCGTCCACACCAGTTAGGGACCGCCGGAAACGGCGTGGACGGCCCGTCTGTCCTGGATGGAAATGTTCTCTCCGTCTGGAGCCGTGCTCCGGGGCCGGGTGGGGGGCTGGGGCTGCACAGCGGTCTCCTGGGCACAGAGGCCCTTTCTCCTGAGCTGCACAGACGCCCCCTAACCTGGCGACTACCGGATTACGTGTGCAGCGTCTGGCCTGCGCCTGGGTCTCCGGTAACTTCCCGCTTGTCCCCGAGGCGCTCCAGGTCTCTCTGCGACCCTGAGGATGGACCAGAGTTCAAGGGTGCTTTGGCAGTTCACGTCTGGCTCCAGGGCCCATAGTGACTCTGGTTCAAGATGCCTGGCTCGCAGCTCGTGGAGACGTTTGGGGCTCAGGCGGTCCCGATGTCACTTCAGTATCCAAGGACATTTCCAGCAGGGGACCGTCTCCCACTTTCTGCTCTCGGGGGTGACTCTTCGGAGGAGGCGCGAACACCAAAGGCCACATTTATTTCCCGTCATTTTGACTCTTAGCGGTAATTTTTCTGCAGAAATAAGACTTTCCGTGGAAGTTTAAGCTCCGTACTGTTAAACTGTGTATAGTCTTCCGTTTGAGTCTGTCAGCCAAAGGCTCACCTCCAGTGTAAGCTTTTGCCTTCGGCGATGACGTTTTTGATTCTTCTAGTAGATTGCGAATAGCCACACACGGTCATGCCTGGTCTACACGTTCCTCCCTGTCCCCTCCGGCACCTTGCTGGCAGGTTTCCTGCCCCCTGGGGTTCCCAGGACGTGAGAGTTAGACTCCATTCGGTGTCCTCGGGGCTATGGGCTTTGTTCGGTGTCTTCCAGACCCTTCTTCGTGTGTGGCCAGGCCCAAGCGTGGCTCGCACCGCGGTCCTGTCCCGCTTGGGGGTGTTGAGACTACGTCTGAGCTGGCTCTCCTGGCCCGTTCTGTGCCTCCAGGAGGCTCCTTCGCCCTCAGCTCACAGAGCACGGGCGACACGTGCTTCTCCCGGCCCCTCAGCGAACGGCTGACCGAGATGCTGCCCGCCCGAACCCACAGCCGCAAGGCCAACGTGGCCATCTCCGCCCCGCACTCATGGGAGGTGAATGTGTCATGGCGACATCCCCAGTTTCTCACCCGCTCAGGATGTCGGGGGTCCCTGCGGGGGAGGGGCTGGGTGGGCATTGGGGGTCAGCTCTGCCTTTGGGTGCTGGCTGTCACCCAGGCGCTCTGGACCATTAGTGA
>NW_011894729.1:0-1645 GCF_000151845.1 Pteropus vampyrus | reverse complement strand
CACAAGGACACCGTACGGCCCCTGCCCCGTCCCCCCACGTGGACACCGTATGGCCCCTGCCCCGTCCTGTCCCCCTGGACAGAGCCTCTGCGTGGGTCCCGCAGCCTGGGCTCCGTCAGGGGACAGCTCTCGCTCACTGCTCTGAGCGCCATGCCTGCGGCACCGTGACCACAGGTGCACGTGGTGTCACGGCCACACCTGCCCTAACAGGGGCTGGTCCTAGGAGGCGGCGGCCGCCTGCCCAGTTCTCCTTTTTCTTTTCCTCAAAGGAGACCTGCCAGTGGCCAGGATTTCGGGGTCACTGGCTGGGCTGGACGGAACACTGAGGGAACACTTGGCCTGACACAGAGACCGCGCCCTCGCCTGGTCACTGGCCCTCAGGGTTCCCGACTTGGCCGCGTTGAGTTCTGTGCCCAGGCAGCCCGTGTCGGCGCGCGTAGGACTGAGCGGCTGAGAGCAGGTTCCAGAGAGCAGAGCGCGAGAGCTCAGGGGTGTCTGGCGGCCCACGCGGCCTCTGGAGCAGGGACCGCGACAGCACGGCTTCGAAGGGCTCACGGGGACCGTCTCACAGTCCCGAGGGTCTGAAACCAGTTTCCCCACAGTGCAGGTGTGGCAGGGCGGCGGCCCCCGGGGGCTCCGGGAGAGATTCCTCCCTTCCCTTCATCAGCTTCCAGAAGCCACCGGCCGCCGGCCCCCCCTGTCCCAGCTCTGCATCTCCCTCCCTCCCGCTGACCCTCCTGCCTCCCTCTTCTGCCCAGACGAACCTTGTGATGACACGGGGCCAGCGGGGTCACCTAGAGTAACCCCCATCTGTGGAGCCCCTTCCTTTTCGCCAGGTAAGATAACAGGTTTTAGAGACAGGATGTGCACACGTTTGGGGGACATTGTTCTGCTCGGGGGAAAAAGACACAGAGAATGCAGGAAGGCACTGGGGGAGGGGAGTGAAGGAGAAGCCCCCTCCCCGGCGCTGGCAGCAGGAGGAGCAGCTGGGTGTCCGCATCGGCCTGTCCCCCGCCCCCCGCCCCCTGCCCCGTGCTTCCCGTTCCTATGCCTTGTTAATTTCTTTTGTTTTTTTGTTCAGAAGTTCGAATTCTCTGACACACACTCACACACACTCGCCGAGGAGCACGCTATTTCTCTTTTTGTTTCTTTTAATCTGGCATTTATTGAAGCTGATGGAGTGAACTGGACGGCAGCACCCCAGAGTAACCGATGTGCCACTTAAAATATTGAACATCCATTTAGAAAAAAATGTACTGAATGCCTGGTCTCATCGCAGCACGCGTGGTCCTGGCCCCCACACCCTGGGGTCTCAGACAGAGCGAACCCCCCAGTCCGGCCTCGGAGGGCCAGGCCTGTTTCTTCACTGCAGAAACGGTGAGTCCCAGAGAACAAGGCCATTAAGCAAAGTGACAACAAGAGCAAAGGCAAAGTGACAGCGGCCAGTGGGTCGTAGGGAGAGGGCCGCCTCAGAGGCCTCTTAGAGAGCAGACGCCCCCAGTGAGGCCTTGGGGGTGCACGAGGTTGGGGTGACTTCGATGATCGGAAATTCTGCAAACATCGTTTGCTATTTTTCCATTAAAATCCTATTTTAAGTGTGTTGTGTAACTTTGCGGAGGCCGAGAACATGACCTGAGTCTTCTAC
>NW_011894728.1:3433-4118 GCF_000151845.1 Pteropus vampyrus | reverse complement strand
AAAATCCCTTCTTTAAACAGCCTGGCGTCCATGCCTGTTGTCTTGTCGATGACTGGTAAATATTTTTCCTGCCTTGGGGCAAAAAACTCAGAGGCTGCAATAGAGTGTGAGTGGAAAATAAAAATGCATTGGCGGAATAACTACAAGATAATCCTTGTTATGCTTCTGATGCTACTTTCTTGTCACAGGCAGAGAAGTTCTGTTCACGTTTCTCTAGTAGAGTCTGCCTCGGAAATTCCCTTTGCTGTTCGCCTGGAAAGAACACAAAATGTGTGGGAAGCCTAGATGGGGGTCAGCGACGTTTTTCTGTAGAAAGCTCAGGTAGTGAATATTTTAGGTTTTGTGGATCCCACTCTCTTTGTCACACTGCTTAGTTCTGCCATCGTAGTATAAAAGCAGCTATAAAAAGCACAGAAAGGATGGAGCAAGGCTGTGTTTCAGTAAAGCTCCATTACAAAAACAAGTGTCAATCTCTGGCCCCGATGTGTTTTGGTATTTAACTTACATAAAATTCTAGAACCTGGAAAGATAAACCCTCTCCCGTCACCACACACATGGTAGATATACTATTCTGAAGTGATAGATAAATCATTTAGAAAGCTCCAGTTTTGATCTGGAAATAAAAACCCATTGGGTTTTACAAATCTCCTCACACTTTTGCTATTTCAGTCAGTATTGCATGAGC
>NW_011894728.1:0-1693 GCF_000151845.1 Pteropus vampyrus | reverse complement strand
TATGCTTCTCGGTAGCTCAACTTAATTTTTGAGTTCTAGCACATACTGGCACTTAATAATTCATGGTCTGGGTCATAGCTTTCTTTAGTCTTAGCTTTCTATTCGAAAGGCCAAATATACACACACTTATTGATTGTCCATCTGTCTGAGCTAGGTGCTGGAGATTCAACAATGGTGAGATATAGTCTCTGCTGTCACAACTGACTGTTATGTTACTTATTTTGGTAAGGCAGAATGGCATTTTAGTTAAGGATGGGGGACTTCAGCCGGGGTTCAGATCCCTGCTGCACCACTTACTTACTGGCTGTTTGACGTAGGGCAAATTACTTAACCCGTTTGTGCCTCAGTTTTCTAATCTATGAAAATGCACTATCTTTTAGGGCTGTGGTTAGGGTCACATGAAGGAATGTACATAAAGTGCTAACACAATGCCTTCAAAAAAGTAAGTGAACTTAGTATGTTCAAAAGATTATTCGAACTTGAAAAAAGATGACGGCATGCCTCTTCAATGTTATATTGTTTAAAGATTATTGGATTCTACAGTATGCACCTTTGTTTGTCTTGTTATTTATCGTTTATTAGGAACCAGATCCTATGAAATTGCACAAAAATTTATGGATCTTTGTTCAGTAGAGATTCAAACAATTTCTGCCCATTGGTGATTACTTCAAATGTTACAGTTTTATTGCCCCTTCAGACTCAAACCTAGCAAATGTAGCAAACTTATTTTGGTACATCTTTCCTGTCTATACAAATCTCTTTTCCTCAAATGCCCTTTGGACCAGTGTCATCATCTCTCTGGTTTCATCATTAATGAATTAATCAATCTTTGGCATATGTTCATTTCATATTTGTCTGTGGGACATCATATTTTTAACTTTGAGAAGAGTCATCTGTTAGTAGTGGAAAGATCATCAGTCTAATTGTCCAGAGTGCTAGGTCTGAAGTTCACTTCTATCACTTTTTAGTTTTCCTGGTCAAGTCTGTCACCCACAGTTTCTGTATCCCTAATACGGGAAGCATACTACCCGGGTTTCTGGGCAGTCGTGTGACCTTCCAGTGCTGTCTGCTGGAGGCCGTCCTCCTGGTCTGCTTACAGCAAAGTGACACAGTTACTCAGACAAATCATTCTTCTCACACCTGGCGCTGATCACGGCCCCTGAAAGCTGTGCTGCATTTAGCTTACCTTTCGTACAACTTTGTAGTTCTTAGCAGAATGCATCTTATCATGCTGCATGCCACCTCTCTCTCCTCCCAAGGGAAGTAGTAAAAACAAGATGAGCTGTGTTCATGCCTCAAAGCCCCACTGTGCAGAAGGTTTTCTGGTTTGTTATCGGTATTAACAAGTGCCACCATTTAGTGACACTGTGCTCAGGCTTTGCATACTTTAAATGTATCTTTACCCTGACTCCATGAGGTAAGCATTAATGTATCCATTTTACAGATAAGAAATTGAGACTCAGAGGTGAGGTAACTTGCCTGCGAACACTTAGCTAAACGATCAGCTCAAGCCTGGATTCCACCTCATGTCCGACAGCAGCGAAGAATACATTTCTTCTCATTTATTGAACACTCGGTGTGCACAAGGTACCGTGGTGAGCATGTGGTCGGTACAAGGGGAGTAAGAGAGAATACCTCCTATAGAAGGTCTCACCTTGTAGATGTGGAAGGTAAAAAAAAAAAAAAAAAAAAA
>NW_011894727.1:2381-3715 GCF_000151845.1 Pteropus vampyrus | reverse complement strand
TGTGGGGAGAGTAACACTTGGCGGGAAGGACCCGGCTGGAGGCTGATTGGAGGCCGTGGCCAGCAGGGACGTGTCCACAGTCAGGGGCCCAGGCCGTGCTCAGGCTGGGGAGGGGCGGTGGTGACTGCAGAATCAGATCCGGAAGCACTGGGTCTCACCCTGAGAAGGCAGGACTTGGCCCAGAGCTAGGTCCCAAAGACGGTCGTCCCATGGAAGGGCAGGGGCCTTTGGGAGGGCAGAGGCTGATGGGAGCCTCCGTCAGCTGCTGAGCAAGCTCAGACCCCAGAGAAGCCTGGCCGCGTCTCCTGGAGGCTTACCTGGGACAGAGGCCCAGGACCGGGTCCCTGCAACTCAGCACCCAGGAAACAGTGTGGAGGCGCCGTTCCTGCCTTTCCCCCAGCCAGCTGGGTGATGCAGGGCAAGCTGCTTAGCCTCTCTGGGCTTCGGTTAGCTGGTCTATGAAATGGAGATAACATCACTCAGATGCGGTGAAGATAATGAGACAGTGTGTCAGAAGCACATTTAATCAATAAGCACTTACCGAGCACCTACTGTGTGCCAGGCCCTCTGCTAGGCTGCCTATCGGGAAAGAGGTAGTAAGGGCAGGTGGCTCTGCTCAGCTGCCACCAGCCAGGTGCCCGCCTACACAAGCCTCTGGAGGGGGGAAGTGGGGAGGGGAAAAGGGAGGGGTACAGAGAGTTCCCTGTTCCTTATCGCCAGGAAGCACGGAGCAGCATCTGGGCCCAGCAGGACTTGGGAACCAGAACATTCTTTGCCAGGGAGACTGGGAGAACTCTTGTCCCTTCTTTGGGGCTTGGCCACACCTCCCTCTCCCCAAGGAGCCAAGACAGGGCTCAGAGCTCTCAGGGAGGAAGGGGCCAGGGTGTTCCTAGGGGTGCTGTCTTGTTCTAGAGGGGGCCCCAATAGTCCTCTCTCTGGCTCCTGCTCAGCCACAGCCAGAACAATGCTGAGACAGCAGGACAAGGGCCACTCCCACCCCCACCCCCCCCACTCCACCCCCGCCCCTCGCATAGGCCCACATCTGCCCAGGTGGTGCTGAGACCCAGCTGGGCCCCACAGGGCCTTCTGGGAAGAAGAGGCCTCAGATGAGGGTCGGGGAGCATCCCAAAGGCTCCCTCAGGTGCTGGGAACACAGGAGGCTCTCAGGGGAATGCCTGGGCATTTATTGGGTGAACCGTGCCACCTGGCTGGGGGAAAGTGGTGGCCACTGCTGTGCCTATGCGCTTTGGGGCTGCCCCATGGGTGGGGGGAGTGGTAAAAGCCAACCCTGAGGGGGCTGGGAGGCCTCTCCTGGGGGTGGCAGGGTGAAGGCC
>NW_011894727.1:0-1251 GCF_000151845.1 Pteropus vampyrus | reverse complement strand
AGCTCCCAGCGCGGAGAACCCCCACCCAGTCCCAGCCGCACCGCCCAGCCTCGCCACTGGAGCGCCTATACATATGCACACACCCACACACGTGCGTGCACATGCACATGCTTGCACGTGCACACATGAGTGCACACGTGCTCACCTGCGCACATGCATGCACTCAGCTGTGACACACTCATGTGCAACACATGTGCGTTCACACACGTGTGCAAACGTTCACGCACCTATGCTATTACACCACCCAGTAGGTTTCACACCCATGCTCCTTCCTCCCAGGCTCTTGCAATGCTCCTTCCTGTCCCTCGGATCCCCTCCAGGGACCACGCTTGTGACTTGGGGTCAACTCGAGCTCCTCTAGGCTGTTTCCTGAGAACCACCCCAAGCACCCCTCAGGACAGTTGTACTTTCCTGCTCCCAAGAACTGGCATCTAATATCCAGTTTTTCAATCTAGTTTTTACAGCCAAGAGAAACAAAGGGTCCCTTATTACTCTCCCATATTGGCGAATGATTGGGAGGGAGGGGCAGGTCCCCGCCCACGAGCCTCGGTCTCACTGGGAAAGGGACTTTCCTTAGAAGAAACCAAGGCATCTTGTATCTGCTCTTACCGATTTGGGAAGGGAAGCTCAATAGCTCTTTACTGTAATTCGAACAACTAAATTATTCATCGAATAGCGGCAGACGGAGATTGGCCAGCGACGCGAGAGACGGGAGACCCCAGCCCAGTCCGGCGACCCAGGCCTGCCTCCCCTGGCAGTTAGAGGGGTCTGGGGGGTCATGAGGAGAGGAGCAGTACCAATTCCAGCTGGGGTGGGGGGGAAGGTGGGCCCTGGCCATGGGGGCGGGGAGCCATGGGGAGAGGTGTCCCTATGTACTCAGTGCCTTGTCCTGATGGAGGGGTCTCAACACTCTGGCCAGGCGGACCCCAGGCCACAGCAGGCTGGCATTGTCCTGAGAGGCCAGGCTCCCGGTGCCTGGCTCCCTTCTGCAGCCTGGAACCATCCCCACGTTCGGGCGGTGGGGAGCAGGCCAGGGTCCGCCCCAAAGTTCAGGCCAGGCCTTGTCCCACAGTAGGCTCAGGATGGACAATCAGGGAAGAGTGACATCAGAGCTCGGCCCTCAAATTCAGAATCACAGCCCAGCTCCCCTCCCCGCCACCCCTGCTTCCAGCACAGGAAGGGACAGTGGATGGGTGTCCTCCCCCCGGCTTCCCTACCCTGCTTGGTTGGGCCCCCACACCCCACTCAGCC
>NW_011894726.1:5817-7569 GCF_000151845.1 Pteropus vampyrus | reverse complement strand
CCTTTCCACCTGGCAATCCCCCTGGTACTGTGCCATGAAGACACACTTCCAGTAGCAGTAACACACACGGGCAAGGGGGAGGAAGCGCATGCGAGGGTCTGCACTGAAGCACTGTTCCCAGGCGTGAACGGCTGTGAGCAGCCTACACTAGCTCACAGGCCGGACCCGCACACCCACACAGCGACCTGCCACACAGCTGTACACACGGAGTCTCTACCACGGGGCTGCCACACACACTGTTCGGTGAGAAAGTGGCACGGAGGGAAGATAAGCGTGTACCCTTCCTGTAAGGAGGGGAGAGGAGAAAATGGCACGCTCAGTGCCCCTGTACGGAACATGTGCGGGAGGGACGGAGCAGAAGCCGCAGGGTGGGTCTGTGCAGGGAACGGCGGGCAGCACCAGGCCGGCATGGATGGGGAGGGGGTGTCACTTCTCCAAGTCTTTGTGTCACTCTGACTTGTAGAACCACAATGTTCACACAGCCATCATACCCCCCCCCCAAAAAAAAACCAGACAGAACCACCCAGCCACAGGAACCCCAGCTGGAACACAAGCGTATTTCCTAGCGCTGTCTGCTTGAAAGGCCGTGTGAACAGTGATGCCCCGTAACACGAGCACTCGCAGTCAGAGCTCGGCTCCAAACACGGGCCCCGGGTCCCTCGGAGAAGCTCGGCAGGTCCCGGAATACCGTTTGTGCACCGTCGTTTCACGGAAGGTTGATGCGATGCCACAGGAGCTTCACTCGTTTGTATCAATTAGCCCGTCGGAAAACTGGTTTTGTGACATGTTGTTTGGCTTAAAGTTGCAGACCCAACACCAACACTGAGTGAGGACCCGCTGCAGCTGACTGGACTGGGGCCTGGACCTCAGATGACCTGGAACAGCTGTCAGGCCAAAGAGCAAGAAGGGCTCGAAGAACAGGAGTCAACCTGAAAAGCTCCTAGTGGCCGAAACGGAAGCAACAGGAGCAGCAGAATAATGAAGGTACTGGATTTGAACCCACAGAATAAACAAACGTCCGTAAATCCACACTGATACGACTCAAACGAGCAAATACACGTGGGGAAGGGACAGCGCTTCCTTACGGTGGCAGTCCAGTGAACACGGAAGGGAAGAGAAAACCACCATCAGGCAAGTACCGCAGAGATGACTGGCAGACAAATCAACTGGTGGATGCTGGAATGAATGGGTGACAGAGGTGAAGCAAGATCTGCATAGTTTTAAAGAATCTTCACGATGTTTCTCGACTACGAAGGGATGACAGTTATGTTCCAGATGAGAAACCCAGAGACACCACCTGAGCCAACTGATCAAGGGTGCCACTGCAGCGATAAGAATTATCAACGCCACTGACCCTTTGAGACGAGGTACAGAGAAGGACAAAGCATCAATTCTGCCGTAATTTTGCCAAAAATGAACAATTTACTCCAATCGTGAAAAAATGTCAGACAAACCCAAATTAAGGGAAATGCTGCAAAAGAACTGATCAGTCCATTTATGAGTGTCAAAGTCATGAAAAACAAGGGCAGACTGAGGAACCGGTCGAGACTGCAAAAGACTAAGGAGAGAGATGAGTAAATGAGACTGGGGGCCTCAAGGGGAGGAAGGAAAACAATAAAAAACGTCAAATTCAAACACAGCTACAGAGCAGGCAAGACCCCTGCACCAGTGCTGACTTCCGGGCTCTAAACTGTAAGTTGGTCGTGGGAGATGTTGCCGTGGCGGGGGGTGGGCGGGGAGGGGGGACATTTG
>NW_011894726.1:0-942 GCF_000151845.1 Pteropus vampyrus | reverse complement strand
GGCGAGCCTGATGTACCACGGCCTCAGTCGCCTCCTTCCTTTGGCCTGGAGTGCTCCTCCCCAGATGTCCAGACGCCACCTCCCTCCAGTCCTTCAAGCCTCACTCAGATGTCAACTGTGCAGCGAGGTCTTTCCTCATCTCCCTTCCCCCCACACTGCCTGCCACTCCCTACTTGTTTTTTGTTAGCAATTACAAACAAAAGTGCAAATGCTACTTGCTTATGTTGTTGGTGATCTCTCCCCTGCCACACGTAAACTCCATGTTTTGCCTGTTTTGTTCACTACTGCACATCCAGCACTCCCAACAGTGTCTGGCACATAACAGCCATTCGGTAAATACTGAGTAGATAGATGCAAGTTACCGCTGCCTATGACAACATAGAAGGTGTGGAGAAGAGGCGCCCAGGTGTGACCGAGACGAATGAGACGCTATGGAAACAGCGCAGGGTGTTAAGACACCACAGTCAAAAACCCACAAAGCACCAAAACAGCCCCACAAAACCCATTAAAATGAAGGAGAGAAGAGCACAGTCCATAAGAAAACAAAACTACAAGTGAACAGAAGAATTCCCAAAGTCTTCAAGACAGATTCAGCTACTAAACTTAAGAAGAAGGTGCACTGACATAAAGGCTCGACTATGGGATGATAAATGGCCCTGTAAGACGATGGGGCTGCAGGAGCAAAGAAATGAACTGAGGACCCCGGTATGTGATCACAGTGGGGCAGATACACACATCAGAAATAGCAAGAAATAGAACACGTCGCAGAAAATAAAATGACTGACATAAAGACTGGGCATAATAATGATGAATGAAGATGAAAAAGATACACAGAAGCAACCAGAGAAGAGAGAAAAATAATCCAACATGAGACTAATTATACTCTTCATAAATGGGATGGCACATACAAAGAAATTACAGCTCCCTCCGAAACGAGGAAGC
>NW_011894725.1:3666-4173 GCF_000151845.1 Pteropus vampyrus | reverse complement strand
CTTTGTATCTTGTTAAATTTCTTTTATAGGTTCTTATTATTTTCATTATATAGGTCCTTCACATGTTTTGTTAGATTTATTCCTAGGTATTTGATTCTATTTGTTACAATAGCAAAAGAAATTATTTTTTCCACTTCTTTTTCTGACACTTCATTATTAGAGTATAGGAACGCTACTGGTTTTTGATCATTGATTTTGTATCCAGAGACTTTACTGTATTTGCTTATTGTTTCGAGTAGTGTAGTGTTCTTGTGGAGACTTCAGGGTTTTCTACAGAGAATCATGTCATCCACAAATAGTGATAGTTTGACTTCTTGGTTTCCTATTTGGATGCCTTTTATATCTTTCTCTTGCCTGATTTCACTCACTAGGACCTACAATGTTATATTGAATAAGAGTGGTGACAGTGGAGAGTCTTGTCTTGTCTTTGATCTTAGAGGGAAGGTTTTTAGTTTTTCATCATTAAATATAATGTTGTCTGAGGGTTTGTCATATCTGACTTTTATT
>NW_011894725.1:0-776 GCF_000151845.1 Pteropus vampyrus | reverse complement strand
TAGATAGATAGATAGATAGATAGATAGATAGATATATAGATATATAGCAAACATTACCGAAACTGTCCATTTTCTTCTGCGTGTACCTTATCTCTATTCCCTTTTGTTAATTTGGATCTTCGACTTTTCCCTTTTTCTGACATTGTTGTCTCAGTTTGTACCTATGTATGCTGAATGTTCATTACTATCTTGCTGTAATAAATCTCTCCTTATGGTTTAAGCTTATTATGCTCTGTTCTTAGTAAGGATTGCACTCTTCCGCTTCCATCTGCCTGCTAATTGCCTTACACATAGTTATGTAATTTTTTTGGTCATTTTGTTTTAGGTGAGGTGACCCCTATCAGTATTTCCTGTAGTGCAGGCCTCATAGTGGAGAATTCCCTCAATTTTTCTATGTCTGGAAAGGTTTTATTTCTTATTCATATCTAAAGGAGAGCTTTGCTAGATACATTATTCTTGGTTAGTAGTTCCTTTCATGAAATAGTTTGAATATTTGATTCCACTCCCTCTGGCTTGTAAGGTTTGTGCTGAGTATTCTGCCGATAATCTAATGGGTTTTTCTTTATAGATTCCCATGTTCTTTTCCCTGGATGCCCTGAGAATTCTGTCTTTTTCTTTGATTTTTGGTAATTTTAATATAATGTGTCTTGGCGACGGCCTTTTTGGGTGGAAGTAATTGGGTGTTCTGTTGACTTCTTGAATTTCAAGCTCCAGCTCATTCCATAGATTTGAGAAATTTTTATCAACTGTCTGAAAATGCTTTCCAATCCCTGCTC
>NW_011894724.1:3045-4848 GCF_000151845.1 Pteropus vampyrus | reverse complement strand
GTCCATCTCAGCCCTGCTGTTCAAAGGCCTTCCCAGGCCCGGGGGGTGGAGTGTCCCAGTAAGGGTCGGGCCATTTCAGCCAGGCTTAGGGAGAAGTCCAGCTGAGATGATGAGTTCCTGCATATTGCAGAGAGGTCTATCGAGCAGAACAAACGAGAGTGTCGATATCTGTGTCTCCAGACCCACCAGTCCGGAACCGTAAGCCTAGTGTTTCTGGAGCCCTTCTCTCCCCCCACCGCGCCTTCCCGTAAGGAAGAAGATGCTGGAATGATTGAACCTTGTGGAAGTGGATATCTCATTTGGGCTTATTTTTCTCATCTTTAGCAAAGGGGGAAATGAGGCCGAGAAGGCTGGGTTTTCTCCTCAAAATCATCACCCTCTACATTTCGTTTCTCTTGGAACACGCTCGGTCTTCCCTGCTAACGCATAGATGGGTGAACCCAAGCGTATTGGAGACTTGGCCCTTCTTTCCTTCATTTGCAGAGAATTTTCACGGGATACTGGGGCCTGGGAGACAGATCACCTGAATTCCAGCCCTAACGTCAGTAATCTGTGCGACCCCGGGCAAGTCACCAACTTCCCCAGGTCATGTTCTTCTCACCCGGGAAACCGGAGTCTGTATTAGGTGAACTCTTTGGGTTTTTTCTTTTAAGTCTTATAAATTTGCGATATTATAATAAAAATCAAAAATGCCTAAAAAAGCGAGATTTGGGCGAGAAGGAAGAAGCTACTCTGAACCCAAGAGGCCAGAGGAGCAGTCCTCCCTCTAACTGTTGTGCTCAGAAGGCGCCTGGGTGTCCACGAGCATCAAAAGGCAGAAAGGAGAGTTGAAGATGAGTAAGGGGTGGATTAGAAAGGGCCTGGATTACTGCATTCCGAAAAATCTTAGAAGTGAGGCAAAAAGCCTTGATTGAAATTGTTGAGTAACTGACTGCAATTTTTTTCCTTTTTTTATTTTATTTTATTTTTTTAAATGAAGTCTATTGGGATAACATCAGTTAATACAATCATATAATTTGCAGGTGTACATTATCATTTGACATCTGTATATTCTATTGTGTGTTTACCACCCAGAGTCCAGTTTTCTTCAGCTACCATATATTTGATCCCCTTTACCCACTTTATCCTGCCCCTACTCCCCTATATTTGACCCCCTTTACCCCATCTACCTCCCCCCTCCTCCCCCACCCCTTACCCTCTGGTAACCACTAGTCCATTGTCCATGTCCACGAGTCTCTGTTTGTTTGTCCTGTTCATTTGTTGCTGTTAGGTTTATATCCCACATATAAGTGATACCATGTGATTTTCTACTTTTTCAGTCTGGCTTATTTCGCTTAGCAAGATTATCTCCATTTCAATCCATGTTGTCACCAATGGCAGTATTTCATCTCTTCTTATGGCTGAGTAATATTCCATTGTATATGTGTGCCACGGCTTCTCCATCCAATCATCATAGGACACTTCAGTCGCTTCCATGTCCTGGCCACTGTGAATAATGCCGCTACGAACATCAGTGTGCAAATACCTTTTTGGATATGGGTTTTCAAGTCTTTGGGGTAAATACCCAGTAGGGGGATTGCTGGATCATATGGTAGATCAATTCTTAGTTTTTGGGGGAACCTCCATACTGTTTTCCATAGTGGCTGTACCAATTTTCAGTCCCACCAGCAGTGAATGAGGGTTCCTTTTTCTCCACATCCTCTCCAACATTTGTTGTTACTTGTCCTGTTGATTATAGCTACTCTAACAGGCATGAGATGGTATCTCATTGTGGTTTTGATTTGCATTTCCCTGATAGCTAGC
>NW_011894724.1:0-1333 GCF_000151845.1 Pteropus vampyrus | reverse complement strand
CAGTGACACCTGCCGGTGCCTCCCTGGCTCGGGGCCCGTAAGAGCAGGTATACATCCAACGGCGGACGGATGCAGGTCCCACTGCTCTCCATCCGGCCTCTTCCTCTGCCCCATGAGGGCCAAGGGGGCAGGCACCTCGTCCCCCATGGGGTTCAGCAGTGAAATCACTGGGTGAGTCTCCCATAGCTCAAAGGAAGGGGAATTTCCCAAAAGATTTCCTGGAGTGTTTCCTGGAGTTTTGCGCGTCGGGCCCCTGCAGAGACGTGGCATCACCTGCAGCCTCAAGTCGGCCTGCTGGATTGCTAGAGGCTTAGGAAAGGTGCAGGCTGCTCATGGAGCTAGTTAGGGTCAGGCCTCCCAGTGAATTCCTCAAGAGGATCTGACCCCTGTGGCATCACAGAGGTGCCTGGGGACCCGAGGAGACAAAAGAAATTAAAGAAGCCCTTCTCTCCCAGGCACCCACAGAGCCCGGGCCATCCTTGCTTCTGAGAAATGACAGAGGCAGCCACAGAGCCCTCACCTGGCTTAGCTGGGTGCTCTGACCTCCCTCAGCACACTCCATGAGTCTTGCAGAGAAACAAGCTTATCTGCTGCACGCTCACCTGCTACCCTGGGAGCCGAGAGGGGCTTTACCTGGAAGGGACGCTGGACACCGAAAGTCTGTAGGCTGGGTCCAAATGGCCACTCAGGTTCTGCCCCACCTCACCCTGATGCCCAAACACCCTCTTCCTTCTCTCTCTGGCCCCTTCCCCAGAGCGAAGCCACAAGCTACCTTTTGGAGTTTGCATTCCTTTGCCATCACTTTCAGAGGGGGTCGGGGAGGAGGTTGGAGAGGAGGAAGAGAAAAAAGTAGGAGGGAGCAGAAGCCCCCATTTAAGCCCAGGCTGATGCAGGAATCCAGCTGACACAGCAAAGGAGCAAGATTAGTAACAAGTGAGAGGGAGATGATTTATGTTTCACGCCTGAGGACCCACGGAAGACCTCCAGGTGTCACCGGGGCTGCCCAGCGATCTTTAGCAGCAATTAGAGCCAGAGACCGTCCCGAGGCCCCTCCCCATGCCCGATTTTAGGCTAATGCGTTCGTCTATTCCCGTGGGCATAGCGGCATCTAAGAGCCTCTCTTCCCTGCCTGATTTCTCTTTCTCAGCTTTTGCCTTTGGATGAAAACAGGACATGGCACCCCGGAGAGAGAACACGATCAGGTGGTGTGCTTGTGGAGGAGGACAGGGCATGGCCACACATCAGGACGCCTGGGTCTGGAGCCTCTGTCTCCCTTCCCTGCTGTCCTTGGGACCATGAGCACTCATCCAGGCCTCTGAGTCTGGGGCAGAGA
>NW_011894723.1:1653-3929 GCF_000151845.1 Pteropus vampyrus | reverse complement strand
TTGTATTTTCATTCTCGTTTGTTTCTATGTATCTCTTGATCTCGCCTTTTATTTCTTCTATGACCCAGTCATTCTTTAGTAGCATGTTTTTTAATCTCCATGTATTTCTGGTGCATCCCACTTTCTTTTGCAGTTGATCTCCAATTTCAAAGTGTTATGGTCAGAGAAAACGCTTGGTATGATTTCAGTCTTCAATCTTTCAATCTTTGTTGAGGCTAGTTTAGTGTCCCAACATGTGGTCTATCCTCGATAATGTTCCATGTGTACTAGAGAAGAATGTGTAATCTAGTGTTTGGGGATTAAAGGCCCTGTGAATATCAATTATGCCCAATTGGTTTAATGTGTCATTTAAGGTTGATTTTTTAAATTGATTTTCTGTTGGGATGATCTATACATAGCTGACAGTGAGGTATTTAGGTATCCTATTATAATTGTGTTTTTATCAGTTTCTCCCTTTTCTTCTGTTAGTAGTAGCTTTATATATTTTGGTGTTCCCTGGTTGGGAGCATATCTTTTGATAAGGATTATGTCTTCTTGATATATTGTCCCCTTTATCATTATGAAGTGTCCATTTTTGTCTCCTGTTACCTTTATCTTGAAGTCTGATTCATTAGATATAAGTACGGCTACACCTATTTTTCTCTGGATGCCATTTGTTTAGAGTATTGTTTTCTACCCTTTCACTTTGAGTCTATATTTTGTCTTTGCAATTAAGATGAGTATCTTTAAGGTAGTGTATGGTTGGGTTTTGTTTTTTGATCCAATCTGCTACTCTGTACCATTTTATTGATGGGTTCAGTCCATTTACATTTAGGGCGATTATTGAAATATGAGGTTTTCCTATAGCCATTTTATCTTTTGTTTTCTTGTAGCTCGATGTCTCCATTGTTTCTTTGTCCTTGTGATTCTGTCTGTTATTCTGTCTGTTATTATGGTGGTGTTGTATGGTTTTTCCTTCTCTTCCCTCTTGTTTTATGTTAGGTGTCTCAGTTCCGGATTTTTTTTTTTTTTTTTTTACTATTAAGTTTATGTAAAGGAAATTTTCATGTATACAGTAGTTCTTTTTCTTCTGCTTTCATCATCTCCAATCCCCTTGGCAGATTTACACCTTTACTTCTTCCCCTTTTCTGTTTTTGTTGCCTCAAATTATCCCTATTTATGCTGTGAGTTCATTTCTAGGTTGCAGTAATTAATGTCCTCTTCTCTTTTTGAAGTGTTTTTTTGACCTTTAACCATTGTGTAATATTTAGGTATATAACACCTTGTTCTTAATAAGAGTTGCAGTTTCCCGTTTCTATCTGTTAATCATCCTACTCATTGTTTCGTGTTTCTTTTTTTTTTGTCTTTTTGTTTCAGGTAGAATGACCTCCTTTAGTATTTCCTGTAATGCAGGCTTTATGGTGGAAAATTCTCTCAGCTTCTATATGTCTGAAAAGTCTTTATTTCTCCTTCATATCTCAAGGGGAACTTTACTGGATATATTATTCTTGGCTGGTAATTTTTCTCTTTCAATAGTTTGAATATTTTGTTCTATTTCTTCCTAGCTTGTAAAGTCTCTGCTGAAAAGTCTGATGATAATCTAATGGGTTTTCCTTTATAGGTTAATGTCTCCTTTTTCCTGGCTGCCTTGAGAATTCTTTCTTTGTCATTAATTTTTGACAGTTTTAGTATAATGTGTCTTGGAAAAGGCCTTTTTGGATTGAGATGATTAGGTGTTATGTTTGCTTCTTGGATTCGAGAATTCAGTTCTTTCTGTGGGTTTGGGAAATTCTCATCAACAACTTGTTTGAAAATGCTTTCTGTTCCCTTCTCCCTCTCTTCTCCTTCTGGTATATGCATTACTCTTATATTGCCTTTTCTGGTGGTGTCAGATGGTTCTTGTAGAGTTCTTTCTTTTTTTTTTTTTTCACTCTTAAGTCTCTCTTTTTTCATCTGTGTCATTTCCAGATTTGTCTTCAATATCACTAATTCTTTCCTCCATCTGATCAGCTCTATTTCCTAAGCTTGCTATTTCATTCTTCAGCTCTTTTATTGAGTTCTCCATCTCCATCTGGCTTATTTGGTTCTTTTCTTCCTAAATTCATTCAACTGTTGATCAGAATTTTCTTGCATTATCATTATTAATTTCAAAAGAAATTATCATTGAGCTTTTTCAGAAGTGCAATGTTGAATTCTCTGTCATCTAAATCACATATTTATATAACTTTAAGCTTATTTTCTGGAGATTTTTCATTTTCTTCCTGAGCTTCCTTATCACCTGGGTTGTTCATGATGTT
>NW_011894723.1:0-318 GCF_000151845.1 Pteropus vampyrus | reverse complement strand
TTCATGATGTTCGATGGACTATTTCTTCACCTAGGTGTTAATGGGAATATATCCTGCCTTTTTCTTTTTTTCTTAAAGAAACTTGATTATATAGCGATCTCTCTTTAGCAGGTAGATAAGAGGTTTTTTTTTTCGTTGTTGTTGTTGTTTTATTTCCAGTAGGTGGCACCCAAGTCTGGCGGAGCGGGGAAGGGGCGGCCTCCAAGATGGTAGGAGAGGTGGACAGGCTCTGTGACTCAGCCTTCTGCTTGGCAATGGCAGTTGCTAAGACACAGCTGTCATCCCTCCATTTTCAGTGTCTGCCCTGCTCTCTTCCCT
>NW_011894722.1:3491-4599 GCF_000151845.1 Pteropus vampyrus | reverse complement strand
CACAGCTTTATTTTTAGATGCCGAGGGCTGGGGACCACCCACGAGTCCACCCGCGCGTGACCCGCCCTGCCCCCGGCGCGGCCCGCTGTACCCCCGCCCCATCGTCTCAGAGCTCACGCAGGTGACAGGGAACGTGAGGGATCTCGTGGACTACTCGAAGCCTTCTGGAGGGACACCGAGGGCAGCGGCCGGAATCGGAAGGGAGGCCACCTGGAGGAGGGAGCCGGAAGCTGGCTGGCCACAGGCTTCACGGCGAGGCCCTGCGGGCTGCCACGAATGTGCGGCGGTTGGGAGGGCTGGTCCCCTTGCGTGGGCTCCGCGCACCGTGTTCCCACAGGAGGTGACCCGGCTTCGGAGTTCTCACCCTCCCGCGCGGTCGGTCCTGGGTGACAACCGCGCCCTCCGCAGGAAACCAGAAGTCTGCCTCTTTTGATCTTTTCTGGAAAAAAGTGAAGACCTATTCCAGCCAACCAAGAAAAGGATCAAAACCATCATTAAAAAAAAAGAGGTAGGGAAATGGGAATGAAGAGCTCGGGGGAGCCGCGGACGCCGAGCAGACGGCGCCTGTCGTGAAACCGAACGCCAAAGGAGCAGCAGCCTCTTGTCCCGAATTAAGCCGAGAAAACGGGGGAGAGGACGAGGAGGTGGGGACACGGGAAATTACGTGTGGCTCAAAATCGGGGAGCGAAAGTGAACCCGAAGTCCAGCATGAAGACGGGAGAAGTCAACGTCTTTGGTCCTAATCAAAGATTTTTAAGCCACCACAGAGCCTCACGGAGGGGGCAGTGGGGGCTCGGAAGGCAGACGTGAGCCCTGGAAGGGACAGTGAACACGGGCTGGCTGGCCTGGTGGCGGATTCAAATCCGTGCTGGCGAGGGAGCGGGGAGCCACACCGCTGTGACGAAACACGGTTGGGGTTTTGCTCCCCGTGATATGGCGGGCCAGGCCGTTTGGACCAACTCTACTGCCGAAAACGGCTAACAGTGCTGGAGAACAAATCGCGTGTACAAAAGAAACACTAAAAACTTGTGGGAGTTGACCAAAGAATCCAGATCATCGGGCCACAGACTGCAAAAGGCCAGAGGGACACCACACACAGGAAGCCACG
>NW_011894722.1:0-336 GCF_000151845.1 Pteropus vampyrus | reverse complement strand
GGGAGCAGAGGGGACAGCCTGCACTAGCGTCTGGCGTCTCAAGTGGGGACAGTCTTGTGGGGCTGAGCCCTCAGCCCGTGGGCCCTGGTTCTGCCCCGGGAGGAGCCGGGCAGGCCGAGTGAGCTGCGTGTCACGCGGGATGAACCCGTAAGCGTCCGGGAGACCCGACCGTCGGAAACACGCATTGCAGAGTCGGCGCGTGCAGAATGCCGGGGCCCCCTCGAGTTGCAGAGTCAGCGCCTGCAGAATGCCGGGGCCCCCTCAAAAGCGTTGGCTGTGAGCACGCGCGGCGGATGCCGAGAAGCCCACGGAGAAGCCCAGCGAGTGCCGCAGAGC
>NW_011894721.1:3978-5691 GCF_000151845.1 Pteropus vampyrus | reverse complement strand
GCGCCAGGCGGGAGGCGTCCTGGGCCCAGGAATGAAAAGAGGCTGAGAAAATAAGCTCCAGAGACTTCCATGTCACTGGTTTCTCCAAAGGGAGTACGGAGAGAGGCTTCGAGAAAAAGAAGGCATCCAAAAGGGCATGTTAAACTAAACGTTTATAAATTAAAGGGGGGAAAAATACAGCGAATAGAGGTTCCAAACTTCACAAATCTTTTTAAAGTTAATACTCTAGTTGAGTGCACAGTGCCCTTAAGGAGGCGAAAAGCGGCGAGGTTGACAAGGTCACCTGTCTTAGGGGCGGGGACAGGGACGGGAGAGTCCCGGGTCAGGACGCGCGAGTCGCGGACAGTGGACAGGAGGACAGGAGAGGAAAGGGCCCGGCGGCGGAGCGCGGACGACACCACGGGAAGTCAGGTCGGAGATATTCACATTGAGTACAAAAATAACCGTCATTTGAATACAAACAACTGAAAAGTGCTACAAGTTTTAACCTCCTTAAAAAAATAAAAAGAAATAAGGGAACATTTCTGCGAAGGGCTGCTCTCTTCTGGGTCGGGGGCTCCCAGGAGCTCCCCAGTTGGTTTCGGTCCTGGACCTCAGAGAGGAAAGATGGGGAGGGAGGGGTTGTCTGCCGTGCTCTCCGAGGCTCCCTTCCTTACATTCAGCACCCGGCAGGGGGTCCCCACCTGAGCTCTGACACCAGGGAGGGGTGGGACAGAGGGCCCGAAAACCAAACCCTTCACGGTTCAGATCAACCCCTGGCCTGGGGCTCCTTGGGGCTGCAGGGTTGCGCACCCCTCTATTACATACGCAATGTCCAAAAACAATAGATATGTCGATACACATAGATCGGTAGCATGGATACCATGAACTAGCGTGGCCTAGCGCACGAAGCTCCCAGCAGGCCTGATACTCTGGGGATTCAGGCTACGTGGTCTCCAGGAGTTCTCTCTGCTTCGGGGAAAAGCCGCCCCCGGGCAGACACAATCCCAATCCAACGCTGTGGTGATAATAAATAATGTCTAAGGGCTTCCAGGTAGGTGCGGGGTGGAGCAGAGCCCCTGGGCCATGGAAGAAGGCGCCCCCCTCCGGGCAGACTCAGTCCGGTTGTCAGGGCGCACGTCCTGGATAGCAGAGTCAGGGCTGGATTTCGTCCTCCGCTTGCCCCCTCGGCGGGGCGCCCCATTCCAGGGCACATCCCGCACAGCCAGCAGTGGCCGTGTGGAGCTGGGGCGCAGGGATCATTCAGTGCTTTGCCGCAGGCCGGCTCACTGGGTGCCCGTGGCGGCGGCGCAAGTGGAGAGGGCCCAGCCGGGGACGCAGTAGTAAGGGTAATAGTAGGAAGGCTGCAGCGGCAGCAGCGAGGGGGGCCGCAGCACCTCGCCGGGCAGGTACTGTCTCTGGTCATCGCGCACCAGCACCTTCACCGCCACCTTCTTGGCTGCGGGCGCAGAGGCCAGCAGATCAGCGGCCATCTGCCGGCGCTTGGTCTTGTAGCGACGGTTCTGGAACCAGATCTTCACCTGCGTCTCAGTGAGCTTAAGCGACGCGGCCAGGTCGGCGCGCTCGGGCCCCGACAGGTAGCGCTGGTGGTTGAAACGGCGCTCCAGCTCGAAGACCTGCGCGTGGGAGAAGGCCGCGCGCGAGCGCTTCTTGCGTGGCTTGGGCGCCACGGGCTCCTCCTCCTCCTCGGCGCCGGCCGCTGGCCCCACGCCC
>NW_011894721.1:0-758 GCF_000151845.1 Pteropus vampyrus | reverse complement strand
GGGGCCGCCGCAGCGCGAGTGAATCGCGCGCGCGAGGGCCTTGCAGCCCACTCTTGCGCGGCCCAGCAGTCCCCTCCCGGCTCTGGCCCGGGATCCGCGCCGACCCTCACCCCCACTTCCGAGGCCCGCCCCGCCCGGAGACCCCCTCCCTCCCGATCCAGCGCCAGACGCTCTCCTTTCGCAGCTCAGCTGGATTATCTCATCGCCTCGCGCCCCGAGGGGCGGGCTAGGGTCTCCCCTCCCCGAGGACGTGGGGGGAGGGTCGGCGGGGCCCCTCCGCGCCTGCAGTCTCCTCAGCGCCTCCGGGCGCACGACCGAAGTCACTTTTTCTTTGCGCCTCTGTCTCTCCCCGCCTGCAAGATTTCGCTCCTGGCTGGTCCTCTCCCTTCCCCGCTGCGCGGGCTCTTCCGGAGCCCACCCCCGGCGGCGGCGGCGGCAGCGGCAGCGGCGGGGGCCGCTGGATTCCGAGAGGCGCGGGGCACCTTTTTACCCCCTGCCCTCCTGCAGTCTCCTCAGCGCCTCCGGGCGCACGACCGAAGTCACTTTTTCTTTGCGCGTCTGTCTCTCCCCGCCTGCAGGATTTCGCTCCTGGCTGGTCCTCTCCCTTCCCCGCTGCGCGGGCTCTTCCGGAGCCCACCCCCGGCGGCGGCGGCGGCAGCGGCGGCGGCGGGGGCCGCTGGATTCCGAGAGGCGCGGGGCACCTTTTTACCCCCTGCCCTGGTTTTATCTGTTTCTTCTCTCTTTCCTTCCCCAGCGTT
>NW_011894720.1:2510-2921 GCF_000151845.1 Pteropus vampyrus | reverse complement strand
ACCCCCCCCACCACGCTGGGATGGCTAATATGAAAAACGCTCAAGGAAGAAGCGTTGGCCAGGACGTGAGGAGTTGGAACTCTCGCGTACTGCTGGTGAGAATGCAGAGGGGCACCACCGCGGGGGAAAACGCTATGGCGGGGGGGCCTCAGAACGTTAAATATAGAATTAATCTGTGATCCGGCAGTTCCGCTTTGGGGATATGCACGAAAGAACTGAGAGAAAGCGAGGACTCAAACGGGTATCTGAGCGCCCATGTTCGCGGCAGCATAATTCACAATGGCCCAAAGGCGGAAGCGACCCAAGTGTCTACCAGGAGACGAATGGAGAAACGAAACGTGGGTGCACTGCGGGAGAATGTTCTTCAGCCGTATAAACAAGGAAATCCGGACACACGCTACACCACGTGGA
>NW_011894720.1:0-1855 GCF_000151845.1 Pteropus vampyrus | reverse complement strand
GACTTAGAATTCCGAAGGCCCAGGCCCCTTTCCTCATCGGCGACCACTCTGAAAGCCATCCCGCTTCAGAGCTGCCGGCGAGACCAAGGCCTCCGATGCAAGCGCATCTCAGTTCGCCTCACCCCTCGCCCTCCCCCTTACAGGCGTCGTTCTGGAAAGCGCTCTCCAGCAGAGGCCCTGCAGCCAAACCTCAGAGTCTCAGACCTCCACATCCTCAAAACCTGTTTTGGTTTTAAGGATTTTTTAATTTATGTTTTACAGCGATATTGACTTGCCTTGAAGTGAATTGCATTGAACCAAATGACAGTGGACTGCGCGGGCCTAGGGGGGCTGCGACTTCGAAAGCAGACAGACTAAAACCAGCTGGGCTGGGGCAGGTGCAGGCAGGTGCGGGCAGATGCGGGCAGGTGCGGGCAGGTGCGGGCAGGTGCAGGGTTAGCCCCAGCTGCAGACACGGAACCAGGGAGGATGGCAGGAGCTCTGTGCGTGTGCAGCTACTATGCAGACCTTAACTCTTAAGGGGTGGTGAGTGAGGCACAGCTGGTCTGTCACTTTCTACTGTCTCGATGTGTGTTTGCAGAGCACAGTCAAGACCTAGTAAAACTATATTGTTGCATATTTGCTTTGAGGTTAGGTTTTATTCTCTTTTCCTTGAGGAGAAAATCAATAGGGAAGTTCGATCCCAGGCAGGGCCCTGTGGCCGAGGTGTGGGTCAAGGTGACTCCCCCATGCATTCAGGAGTGTGCACAGACACTCCTGGTGTTGGGGTGCACAGGTGCTCCCAGGGAGGGGGGCAGCGGGGCGGGCCACAGACGAATGGAGCAACACACACAGCCTCTGACGCCCACACTCAGGATGTGCTACAGTGCACACTCATTGCACACTCAGACGCACGTGCACACATCTACATGTGTGAGTAAGACACCCCCACACAGACCTATGCAAACACATCCATACACGCGCGTCCGATGCACACGTATTTTAGGTAAAATCAAGCCCACGTGTTTACGTAGACACGTGGGGCACACTGACTTGATTGCTAACCCTCACTTATAATGCGCACGTGCGCATGTGCACACGTGCGCGCACATACACACACACACACACACACACACACACGTGGCATCGGGAAAAGCTCCATCTTGACCCCCGGGTGCAGATCCCAGCAACCTTCTGGCTTTTTTATCTTCATTTAGGAAAAGGCTAAGTGGAAAAAGGGATGAAATGTATTTTTTGTCCTCTGACTCCTAGAAAAATCGCATTGCGCGGAATGAAGGAAATTTTCACGTTGACGATTTGCTTTCTGATGTTGGCATCTGTGCTGGATTCAGCTGAAGTGCCTCCTCGGTGGTTTTCTTGATGTTACCGGTGAACGTGCGGGAGGACCCCCGCAATCAGCAGACTTCATGCACGGCACAGAGTGGAGATTTTGACATTTACGAGGGAAGCTGTAGCGCTCCATTGCCAGCTTCTGTGAAGGGGCCGTTCCTAGAATGGCACTCCGCTCAGCCGGCAGTGCTCGGCGCGGCAGATGTACCTGGACCCTTGCGTGGCTGGCGGGCATGACCAGGCAGCCTCTGTGCCTCTTGCACCCCGCCCTTCCCCCCCTGGGGCGTCCACGCTGCCACTGAGCTGTGAGATGTGTCCAGACCCGCTTACACCTGGCCAGCCCACGCCGCAGCAAGATAGGCAGATCGTTGCTGGCTGGCACCTATTTGTTGCTTTGCCCCGAGAAAGACTCCATAGTTGTTTTGGACCTAGCTTCTCCAGAGGCTTCCAGAGGCACCAGGTGCTGCACCCAGGGAGTGCCAGGGGGTCGGCATCCTTTGGGCTTGGGAGACAGGAGCTGGGAGAT
>NW_011894719.1:3435-4349 GCF_000151845.1 Pteropus vampyrus | reverse complement strand
AAATTCTTTATTGGGATAGTTACAGACCTCTGTATGTTGACTCTCCTTTTCTACTTCTACAGCTGTCTTTTCTATACAACATCTAGCATTTGGATAACCCATTCGTAAAAATCTACTTGCTTGGTTTTGATCTTTTTGACCTTTTTCTAGAAATAACTTATGCAGATGGAAAATTTTAACGATACAAGTTATCATATGTCCAAATATATAGCAAATATATCATGGCACTCTTCTATAATTATTTAACATAAATTCTCCTAGAAAAACATAAATTTGTTGCTGTTATGTTTATGATCTAGGACTTAATTTACATGCGATCAAAAAGATTACAAAAAATCTACATTTTTAATAAAATTTCTTAATAATTAAGATTATATAATATAAAATATTATAAGAGAAGTAATTTAGACTTTATCCTCTATATAGCATTAATTAAAGGTGTTCTTAGCCAGTACATCTTTTGATTTAAGCAAAAAAGAGAGCGAGAGGGAGGAAGAGAGAGAGGAAGACAAAGAGACAGACCAACTTATGATTCTGCCTATGATGAATTAAGTGCTACAGGAGCTGTAATATCACCAAAAACAAACAAAAACTTGTAACACCACGCCAAATATTTGCAATACCTGTTTCCAAACATTAGAAAACAGCAATGCAAGATTGTATTCTTGAGAAGAAAGAAAAAAACAAGATGATCTCTATGATTATAAAGAATTTAGGGAGACCAAGATAGCTAGAATTTGCAGAGCACAATAAGGGAGAGAAAGAAACTGTGCATAATGTAAGCTCAAGTGATTTTTGAATGGACTCCTTTGGCTTGACTTTTTTTTTTTCCTGAAAACATCAGTAGAACTGAGTCTCTGAACAATTTATTTAGCTTCCTGTTGAGCCCTTGAATATTAAAGAAAACTTCAATA
>NW_011894719.1:0-675 GCF_000151845.1 Pteropus vampyrus | reverse complement strand
AAATTATGTAACTGTACATCTGTATTTTATAGGTTACTATTTCTCAACTCTTGGGAAATAGTCCAGGTAGCACCTAAGAAATGACACTGCATCATACACAGGTGTTTATAAATGAAGAGGTGAATGTCTGGATAGTGGCTCTCTAGGACCTCAGTGATTGCATAGATTCTCTGTTTTGATTACTATTGTTCTCAGTGTTTACATGATAGATAATCTGGATTATAATCCTCATTTCTATGGCATTTGAGTTTGGACATCCATGAGTCACTTCTCATGTTATCTGTGTCCTGAGGCATTACTACAATACGGTATTAGTATGATGCTCCAGGAACCTTAGAAGGTCAACACTTTATAAGAGGGAAGCACACAACCCATATTAGGTAGAGAAGAGCCCGGGTAACCATGAGGCAGCCCTCTCATAGCACATATTCAGGGGCCAAAAAAAAGAAATTGACAATAATGGTGGTCTGATTTATCCACATAAAGGGGCAGACTTGAAATAAGTTTGCAAATCCTTAGAAGATAAAAACAGTGATGGCCACTATTTTAAGTACTAGGTAAAGAGTAAAGTCACAATACCTTAGAGATAAAAGTAAAGTTAAAGCTAAAAGGAATTTTAAATGTCTACAAAAATTTTCCTGACCTTGGCATTACACAATCAAAAGAAGTGAAGCT
>NW_011894718.1:3542-5293 GCF_000151845.1 Pteropus vampyrus | reverse complement strand
CCAAAGAAGGCGCCTCCTCTTCCTGCAGAAAATTTGGTATATAGTGGGAAACCTCTAGCGAATCCTCCCTCAATAGAAGGCGGTAAAATTGGATCTTTGGAGTCAGTCTGAGGTAAGGTATTCTATATACTTCAGATATCTCTGAAGCCCTTTGAGTGTACCATGCCATTTTCATGGCGAGGAAACCCAGGAGCCCGGAGTCTGCTGCTCTCCCTTCTGCTCCTCGCAACCTGGGAGACCCAGAGTGGACAGGTCCACTACTCGGTCTCTGAGGAGTCCAAACACGGCACCTTCGTGGGCCGCATTGCCCAGGACCTGGGGCTGGAGCTGGCGGAGCTGGTGCCGCGCCTGTTCCGGATGGCGTCCGAAGGCAGTGGGGACCTTCTGGAGGTAAATCTGCAGAATGGCATTTTGTTTGTGAATTCTCGGATCGACCGCGAGGAGCTGTGCGGGCGGAGCCTGGAGTGCAGCATCCACCTGGAAGTGATCGTGGAGAGGCCGCTGCAGGTTTTCCATGTGGAGGTGGGAGTTAAAGATATCAACGACAACCCGCCTGTGTTCCCAGAAAGTAAGAAAAGAATAATCATTGCAGAATCTAGACCTCCGGAAACTCGATTTCCACTAGATGGCGCATCGGATGCAGATATTGGAGTAAACTCGGCCTTGACTTACCGAATCTATCCCAATGATTATTTCGCTTTGGACACACAAAACAATCGTGAACAAACGTCTTCGTTATCACTTGTGCTGAGGAAATCGTTGGACAGAGAGGAAATTCAGGAGCATAGTTTATTATTGACAGCCATTGATGGAGGTAAACCCGAGCTGACTGGCACAGTTCAGCTGTTCATCACAATTCTGGATGTGAATGATAACGCCCCAGAATTTGCCCAATCCATTTACAGGGTGAGAGTTTTAGAGAACGCATTTAATGGAACATTAGTGATCAAGCTAAATGCCACAGATCCTGATGATGGTATAAATGGAGACATAATCTACTCATTTAGAAGGCCTGTATCGCCTGCGGTGTTAAATGCATTTATCATAAACCCCAACAGTGGAGAAATTAGGACAAAAACTAAACTGGATTTCGAAGAAAATAAATTGTATGAAATATCTGTGGAGGCAACTGACAAGGGGAATATTCCAATGGCGGGTCACTGTACCATTTTGGTGGAAATACTAGATATAAATGATAATGCTCCAAAGATTACTATCACTTCTCTGTCACTCCCTGTGCGAGAGGATGCTCAGGTGGGCACCGTCATCGCCTTGGTCAGCGTGTCTGACAGTGACTCTGGGGCCAACGGGCAGGTGACCTGCTCACTAACACCCCATGTCCCCTTCAAGCTGGTGTCTACCTTCAAGAATTACTATTCGCTGGTGCTGGACAGCGCTCTGGATCGCGAGAGTGTGGCGAATTATGAGTTGGTTGTGACAGCGCGGGATGGGGGCTCGCCTTCGCTGTCGGCCACCGCCAGCGTGTCCGTGGAGGTGGCCGACGTGAACGACAATGCGCCGGTATTCGCGCAGCCCGAATACACGGTGTTCGTGAAGGAGAACAACCCGCCCGGCTGCCACATCTTCACAGTGTCTGCTCAGGACGCGGACGCGCAGGAAAACGCGCTGGTGTCATACTCGTTGGTGGAGCGTCGGGTGGGCGAGCGTGCGCTGTCGAGCTACGTGTCGGTGCACGCGGAGAGCGGCAAGGTGTACGCGCTGCAGCCGCTGGACCACGAGGAGCTGGAACT
>NW_011894718.1:0-262 GCF_000151845.1 Pteropus vampyrus | reverse complement strand
GTTAACATCTATCATCATACATAATTACAAAAAAATGTTTTTCTTATCCAGAGAACTTTTAAAGTCTACTCTTTCAGCAACTTTCAAACGTACAATATAATTTTGTTAGCTATAGTAGCCATGCTGTACATTACATCCCCATGGCTTATTTATTTTATAAGTGGAAATTTTTATCTTTAAACTATCTTCACCCATTTCTCCAATCCCTCACCCCTTGTATCTGGCAACCACCAATCTGTTCTCCATATCTATAAGTTTGTTT
>NW_011894717.1:6800-9040 GCF_000151845.1 Pteropus vampyrus | reverse complement strand
CTTGAGTCCTTATGTCTAAAAAGAGCCTGTAAATGTTATTTAGCCCTTGACTAGATGCTCAGAGTGTCACTATATGTGCCAACAATGCAAAGGGGATTAAGGCCAGATCTGGATTTGAATGCAGAATGCCCAGATCTTTCTCCCTTATTGCAAAGCACAAACTCAGGCAATCACTCAGCACATTTATTACGCCTGTAAGAAGATAAGTCAGACATAGAGTCCCTACCTTCAAGGAACTTATGCTCTCCTAGAGAAGCCAAGATGTGAGACATACAGCCCACTCTAAAAACAAGCACAACAGAAGGCCGCAGCAGAGAGCAGAGAGAGTGTAGGCTTCCCAAGGGCAGGAAAACTTCTAGCTATGTGAATGGGAGAGAACTCTTTCATGGAGGGGGTGGCATTTTTGAAGCTTTTAGGGAGCTTAGGTAAGATCAAGAACTAGGAAGAAGGAAATTTCAGGTAGAGAGAGTAAGTGGAATGAGGAAGGACCCAGCTGCAGGTAAGCCCAGGATCTGCTTGGATGTTGGCAAATGGTCAGATTAGCTAGAGAAAGAGGTGTGTTTAGACTTAGAGATTGGGGACTATCCAAGGGAGGGGAATGAATAAAGGAAAGGAGAGAGAAGTGAAGAAAGTAAATGAGCAAATAATAAATTCCTTGACCCCTCACCAGTGAAAGTCCACTAACTCACTTCCAGGCCGAAACCCCATTTAACTCTCACCAACAATAATGAACCAAAAACTCTGTTATTTTATCGGCAGCATGGCAGACTTACCAGGAGAGCCTCTTTCTCAGCACTGTGCTTCTGCTGCTCTTCATGCAGCTTTTCTTCGTACTGGCTATACAGCTTCTTGGTCATCTCTCTCATCACCTCAGCATTGGCTTCTTGGGAGGACTCTACCTGCAAAAAGGGATGGCTTTGATTTTGAAGACAAGTAAATAATTTACTTGTTAGAAAAAATTAAACTTCAAAAAATTATTTATCAAACCCGCTCAATGGGAAAAGAACAGTCTTATCAACAAATGGTGCTAAGACAACTGAATAGCTACATGCAAAAAAGTGAAACTGGATCCCTAATATACCATATATAAAAGTTAACTCAAAATGGATCAAAAGCTTAAATATAAAAGCTGAAACTACAAAATTCTTAGAAGACAACATAAGGTAAACCTCTGTGACCTTGGATTAGGCAATGGCTTCTTAGATATGATACCAAAAGCACAAATGACAAAAAAATGAGTTAGGCTTCATTAATATTCAATATTAAAAACTCCCGTGCTTCAAAGGGGACCAATAAAAAAGTGTTGGGAGAAAATATTTAAGAGAATAGGAGAAAATATTTGCAAATCACATATCTAATTTCTTTGTATCTAGAATATATAAAAAAAATTTATGACTCTGATAAAATATGAATAACCCAATTAAAAAGTGGCAAAGGATCTGACAGACACTCCAAAGACATACAAATGACCTATAAGCACAAGAAATGATGCTCAACATCACTTGTTATTAGGGAAATGCAAACCCAAAAGGAGATACTAGGATGATTATTATCAATAAAATAGTAACAGTGTTGGTGAGAATGTGGAGAAATTAAAACACTGACTAGTGGGAATGTAAAATGGTGCAGGCATATCTCTAGACGACCTTTCATATTGTTTGACTTTTTCCCCCCATATGCATACATTATTTTTAAATTTTTTTTCCTATATCAGAAAATTCGGGAGGCCTTTGAAGAGAAGTTGTCCACGTGGAGTTGAAGCTGTTCCACTGGTTGTGCTGGCCAATCACTCACTAGGGAAGACTGAAGCTCATATAAACAATCCGGACTCACCCTTTCCATGCCTTTGTGCTTTCCAAAATGTTGCATTTGGAAACATTCTCACCTGGTTTAGACAGCACTAAACTAGGGGCTCCTAGTGGCTTGGGCAGACCGAGCTTAGGAGATGAGAAAAAATCAGCCAAGTTGTGGGCAGAGAGGGCTTAGAGTGGAGGTGGCCGGTATTTCCTTTCTGCCCAGGCCCTGTCCTTGCCTATGATCTTCATGTCATTGATTTTATGTTGTGGAAGGTTTGTGTCCCTTCCTACCAGCTTATTGTTTGTTCCAGAAAGCTGAGCCTGCTGGATATATAACTTCTGGATAAGTAAAGTATATTCCAACCTCAATAGGTTACATGTTGTTTACTTTAAAGATGTCCTCTAATTCTCCCTTCTCATTACTGGGCAAGTTTTGATAACCAT
>NW_011894717.1:0-1835 GCF_000151845.1 Pteropus vampyrus | reverse complement strand
GCTCAGTTGGAAGAGTAACCATGGGCAGCATCTGAGGGGTCAACTTCTAGCAAATCAAATTAATCAACAGAGCAAGCCCCTTAAAGTGGGTTGACAACACACATTCACTCAAATGTAGGATCCTGAGGCTTTCTCCTTCCCTGACTGGTATTACAAGAGACTCCTTAAAATGCACATGATTTCTTTTAATGCAAAACAGTTTCTAAAGTAGGAAAAAGTGCTTAACTGCCTTTGGGAGTTACCTGCCATGAATGAATACAGATTGCCTTTGATTAAGTCTGTCTTTTCTGTGATTGGATAGAACTCCCTGTAACACAGGAGACACCAGGAGGTGGGGGCTGATGTGCTGTGTTAGGCACTGACATTTAAGACCACTTGGGTATCTAGTGGAACAAATGACATCTCTAGCACAGAACTCAGGATCTAAACCGCCATTTTAACGAGGGCAAAAACAACTGCCACGCAGTTGGAGTCTCAGCTTGGAAGGCCTTCCTTATACTTTTTTCATAGCCTTCACTGTGGCCATGCTTAAAGGGTTCCGAGTAATGAGCCAAGGACATTCTGTGAGGGCACCCGATCTAACAGTGAACAGAGGAATACCTGTAGATCAATAGAGTCTGACGCCAAAGCCGAGTTCATGGCATTAAAACTGTCCAGGGCTGACGACTGTGCTTGGATGTGATTCTCCAGATAGTCCTGCTGGGCATGTGAAACCTGGACAGATTGAGGAGACAGTTACACAAAACCGATCCATATATACCCACACTAATCTCTGGTTAGGCTGAAACTTCCTCCTGATAGTAGCCCAGCCACTTCAACGTTATTTCAAGTACAGCTTTAAATTAAAAAGTCAACATCTGCATGACCCAGAGAGCAGAAAGACAGGAATACTTTTCCTTTGTATAGTGTTTACACATTCGCCTACCAGGCTTTACTTATTCCTCACGACAACACTATGTGGCAGCCAGACACTCCCCTTTATAGGAAGGAAATAGAATCAGAGAAGGTAAAGGATTTGCACGCACAAAGCTAAGAAGGGGCACAGCTGGAACTAGAACCCAGTTGGAATATCTTCTTGTGCCTCTTGCTCATTCTACTCACCACAGAAAGAATATACTTCGGGCTCACCCAATTCTCAAGAGTTGCTTTGTGGCTGTTGCTGCTGTTGTGTTGTTTTGTTGTGTGTCTGTGTTTGAGAGAGTTCATTGGAGGCCAATCTTAAGCTAAACCTGGATATAGGTCTAGCTGGATATAGAGAGGCCGAGAGGCAGCAGAGTTAGGGGAAGGGTTCTGGGCAGGCTCAAAGGCAGACTCCTGTGGGAGCCCTAGAAAGCAGCCCGGCATGACAGAGCAGGTGGTGCACTCTGAGGATAGAAGAGAGAATTGAAACAGCAGGCCAGGACCCAGAGCAGGTGGTATGTTCTTGTTCCGGGTTGTGTTCATATAGCAGTAATTTAGCAATCAATCTGTGGTGTGGCCTGGAGGAGGAGGATGCTGTAGGCAGAGAGACGAAGCTCCTGTGACAGCTCTCACACAAGAAAACAAGGGTGTGCAGAGACTTGTTTATGCATCTCTTGCAAATCCAATCCTTTGACATTAATTACAGTTGTTAGTGTCTGTCAGTGGATAGCAGAGTGATTTCCATAAGTAGGTGAGAATTTTATAAATCTCTTCCTACATGCCAGTGAGAATGGGCAAGGGATATGTTTACAAACCCCTGCCCCTAAATTGAGGCAGTAGGTCATCAATTAAGCAGATAATCTCATAGCCAAGACAAAAAGTAAACTCTAATACATGACTGTTTTAACTGTGCGATTCTTTCCTGCCATTATTAA
>NW_011894716.1:5839-8004 GCF_000151845.1 Pteropus vampyrus | reverse complement strand
AAGAGTTAAAGTATTAGGATAATGGCATTGCAGAGCCAGACCCCCAGCAGGGACAGTAACATTTCACCTCCTTAGGCTAAAAATTAAGCATAGAAGAACTTACTCTGTTGATTATTCTATTTTCAGTATATAATATTCTCAGGTAATCTTATTAAGGCAGTGATTTTTAGTCTTGGCTGTAAATTGAAATCACCTGGGACTCTTTCAAAATTCTCAATACCTAGACCTCACCCCAGATCACTTGAATCAGAATCTCTGGGTAGGGGGCTTACCTAGTAATTCCACTGAGCAAACAAGAGGGAGAACCACTGCTTTAAGGCATCCTTTCCCACAATTTAAGGTGAAAGAGATAGAGGAGAGCTTCCTGGTAATCTAACCTAATTGTATTCACAAAAACTGAGGCTTGAAGGTTCCCCAGATTTCCCACCCGCTTTGTAACTTGGCTCTGGCCAGTCCCCTCCCAGTGCATTTCGAGGCCACTCTAAACCTTTACCAACTCCTCTCCTTCCTCCATGTCTCTTTCTTTAGCAGATGCCCTTATGTGTTTGCTTCCAAAAGAAATAAAGGTGGCCAGATGCAGCCTCCTGCAGCTTCCTGTATTTCTGCACACCCTGTCTTCCTGTCCTCCAGCCAGAGAAAGGAGCTGTCTCTTTTCTTCATGAGTGTTCCATCCTTTTTGGTCAAAAAAGACCAAAAGGCCCTTTCAGACCTCACTGACTTGAGTTCTTGAGATGGGGCCACTGTTGGCCACTACCTTCCTCTTCAAACTCTTTCCTGTCTTAGCTTTGGAGATAAGATCCTTGTTTTACTTCTGACCCCTCCATCGTTGTGAGTTCATCTTCCTAGGTTCGTCCTCACAGGGGGATCCAGGTTTTATGGAACCTGAAGTTTATACAATTTAGGGGGGCTCTGTTTACTAGAGAACACAAAATTTTTAAAATTAAGCATGAAAGTGAATATTTACTTGGAAGAGGCTTATGCAAATGGAAGACCCTGAAGCTTCGGCTTCATTAATTTCATGGTGAACCTGCAATGCCTTCCCCAAGGTCCTTTCTTCAGTCTTCTAAGCATTCTCCACACATGACTGGAGCCAGCTTTCCCACCACAGCTTCAACTCTTCCTCTCTGTAGTGGTGACTTCAAATCGGTACCTTCCATCTTTAACTGTCTCCTGAGATGCAGACCAGTGTTTTTAACTAGCCTCCAGATGGCACCATTGCACATGCCCTCAGTCATCTCAAACAAACCGTCTTTTCCATCCAAACTTTCTCCTTTATTCCTTGACTGGAATGAACCCCCATTGGACCAGGAATGGAAAATCAAAGCCCAAATATCATGCTACTTGTTTCCTCTCCTACTCTCCTGCCTCCAACAGGTATCTACTCTTGGTGTAACTTCCTCCTCAGCATCTCTCAGATCCATCTGCTTTTCCCACATCCTCCCTCTTAACACCTTGGCTTTCGCCTCCAGTGGAACTGCAGTGCTGTCTAACTGGTCTCATTTCTTCCAGATTGTCCTCCTCCTAATTCCATTCTAGACACCAAATTTAATTTTTCTAAAACGCCAAATCTGGTTGTGACATTACACTTTTTCTGTATTTCCCATGGTTTATAAGATAATGTCCAGGTGCCTTCGTAAGGCACATAGGCCTGTGATTAGATCTCTACATTGATGCTCGGGGACCTACTTGCCGCCACTTCCCTACATGTACCTCTTGCACTATTTTCGGTTGCCCCTTATGCCCTGTTCTTCATTCCAAGTCTCCATGCCATCGCTTACCATCTGCCCGTCTGCATCCTCTCCACCATGTCCACCTGGATTACATCTACTCATCTTTTCATACTCAGTGTCACCTCTACTTAGAGTCCTTTCTGGCCCCCAGGTAGTATTAAATTTTCATGGCCTCCTTTGTGCCCCTGTATCTTAAGCCATATTCTGCCGTAGCACCTGTAACCTTCTGTTGCACCTACTTGTGAAGAATTAAATAATGTCATTTCTCTTGATAGAAGCCAGGCTAATCTTGGTATAATTTACCATTTCAGTGTTATTTCCAAAGCACATAAATCTTTTTTTTTTTTTTTTTTAATTTTCTCCACCAAGTAGGGCTACATTATAAGACATGTGTACGAAGAGACAGAAACAGCTCAGGCAAAATCACAATTTCAT
>NW_011894716.1:0-1469 GCF_000151845.1 Pteropus vampyrus | reverse complement strand
AAAAAGAGAGGGAGGGAGAGGGAAAGAGGGGACAGGAGAGAGTGAGCGACAGCAAGAGCGAAAGAAGAGGGGAGAGGGGAGGGGGAAAGAAGAAAGAGAGGATTATCTGGTGTCTCTTTTTATCAGGACACTAATCCTAAGGTTTAGGGCCCCGTCCTCATGGTCTTATTTAACTTCAATAACCTCCTGAAGGCCGTATCTCCAAATTCAGTCATATTTGGGGTTAGGACTTCCACATATGAACTTGGGAGACACAAACATTCAGTCTATAACAGATCACAAGCATCTGATGATTGCCCCCAGGGGCCCAGAGCAGAGCTTGCTCTCTGGCAAGTTCCTGTTTGATAATGAAAGTTGTGATTTCTAGAATCTCTTTTATTCCTCCTTTCAAGCCCAGCAACACTGCAGCTTTATATAAAATCATAGAAACATTAAAATTTTATTCTATTTTATGACAATTATTTTTGTCTGACCACAAAAAGATAACTATGTGTTCATGGTAGCAAATTGCACATGGAAGAAATAAAGGTCAGCTACAATTGTTTCTCCTCAAAGTAACCATTTTGCTATAATCCAGGTTTTTTTTCTAATGCCTGGAATACTATTTTTTTCCCCTTCATTAACACACTATATTGTAACTAATTTTGGCTAAAGCATTTTCATGATGAGAATGAAATGGCAGATATGCCATCTTGCTTGGCAGAGCTGCTCATCATGCAGATGTATGTATGCATATCTTCCTTTAGGCATAACCTCAGCTTCCTGGGCATATAGGAGCCAAGCTTCTCTACTCTGAGGATGGTATGTAATTTGAACTGTGATCTATTTTCTATTTCTTATTCCCACCCTGTCCTTTCCAGGAATTGGGAACACATAGGCAAAGACAAGTTGGCAGTATAACCCTTCCATGGAGCAATTCTGACTCCTGCAGAGTGTTTACCTGAAAAACCCTGAAGTACAAAGACAATCTTACCAAGGGGCAGAAACAATTATCTATTGTTTTAGATAGCTGTTCATCGCATTCCTGTATACACAGTTTATAAAGCACTTTCTCATCTCATGTATCTGTCCACTCCCACCACCAAATCTCTGATGACGGCATTGCTTTTCCCAATTTTTTCCATTGTTTTCCTCATTCTCAAAGAAGTGAAGTGACTTGACCCAGACATATAACATAACCTGGCCTCAAACTCCTTTTGATCCCAACACTAGGGTTCCTTTTACTCTACTCTATTGGTTCCAAAACATGAGCTCCCACCAAAGGATTCCGAAGCTCTGTGCCACAGGGGGAGGAGGATGCGCTGAGAAGGAACAAAGGTATTTCCTGCCTGACAGAAGGAAGCTTGACCTGCCTCAGATACCTCCCTCTTCACCCCCTGGGGGTTCCGGTCCGAGAAGCAGGAATGGCCTGAAAGAGAAGTTGAACTGCAATGCAAGATGATTCTAATGACGGCCTTGGCCAACCCCAC
>NW_011894715.1:5638-7340 GCF_000151845.1 Pteropus vampyrus | reverse complement strand
TAGTGGTAAGTACATTCAAATTGTTGTGCAACCAATCTCCAGAACTCTTTTTCTCTTTCAAAACTAAAACTCTACAATAATTAAATAGCAGATTTGCATTTTCCCTGCCCCCGGCAACCCCATTCTACCTTCTGTTTCTTTCCATTTGACTACTCTAGGTACTGATATAAATGGAATCACAAAGTATGGGCATGGGTTGCTTCCACCTTTTTGCTTTTGTGAACGATACTGCTGTGAACAGGGGTGTGAACACAGATGTACAAACAGCTCTTTAATACACTACTTTTAATTGTTTTGGCTGTATATTCAGAAATGGAATTTCTGGATCATATAGTACTTCTATGTTTAATTTGGGGAGGAAATGCCATGCTGTTTTCCATAGTGACTGCACCATTATGTATTCCCACCAACAGTTCACAGGGGTTCTAATTTCTCCATATCCTCGGCAACACTTGTGATTGTCTGCTTTTTGGTAGTAACCAATCTAATGGTGCGAGATAGTTGACTCTATATTTTAAAGGTCTGGTTTTTATAACATTAGCCATGTCAATGACATTTTGTAGCATTTTGTTGCATTCTGTAGCTTGCCTATAAATGATGGAAGAAATACATCTCACTTGTGCTACTTCAGTAAACTTATCCCAGAAACTTTTTAAAATATTCCAAGCGAACATTCCAGGCAAAATAGCTGCTCTGTCAGTGGGTATACTTATATAATTTTCTCTTAAAATATTGTTTTTGTTAAATTTACTATTGACACTATAATAAAAGCCCCATGAGGGTAAGAGTAGATACTCAATAAATATTTGCTGAATGACTGTGGAGAATACATGTACTCTAGTGTGTGTGTGTGTGTGTGTGTGTGTGCGCGTGTGTGCATATATATATGTGTGTGCGTATATATATCTATAGTAGTGCCTATGCACATGCGTACACACACACAAATCATTGTATATTTAACTATTGAAGAATGCCATAGCTGCAATATGTAGAAACACCTGTATATTTATTCATTTATCAATCAAACTCCTACATGACATAACATACTTTAATTCTTATTTCTTAAAACTTTGCCATTTTTTTCTATATTGATAAAGGAATATACATTTATCTGTTGCCAGATTGTTTTACATATATTATTGTGCCATTTTAATACAGGGGAAATGAAAAATGAAGAGAACCCAATGATATGTGGCTTCTCAAAAGAGGCTTCTACACATCTATTGACAAGATTAATAAAAATTTTCAAAATAATAGATTGGGTATATGTGACTTTAAACTACACATAAAATTATACAGACTTCTCTCTATTTTATGGTTGCTTAAATATGTTGCTAATTTGCTAATGTGAACATATCACAATTAGCAACATATTTAAGTAACCACAAAGTAAATTAGAGAGAATCTTCTTAAATTTTAAGTTTATTTAAAATATATGTGTACATGTATAGAGAAGTGAGAGATTCATTATTATGAGTGGATATAAATATGCATCTTAAATAAACTTATTTTTTTTGAAAATTTTTAATTTGCCTTTTTTCTAGAAATACGTTAATGGTCTTTTTTTTTTTTTATCTCACGTTATGGCTGACGAAGAAGTAAAATTTAAGAGTCTTTAGCTCCGACCTCTTGTTATTGGCTGGAGCTTGGATTATTAGTGTTATCTTCAATTTATGACTTCTTGGTAGGAGTATTTTTAAGC
>NW_011894715.1:0-2693 GCF_000151845.1 Pteropus vampyrus | reverse complement strand
GCTGTGAATTTAGGCTTTGAAGAGCTCCTCACAGGCACCTACAGTTCTTTGCCTCTAAGGTGAAACCAGAGAACTGGAACAGATTTGGGTGTTCTCGTACCCTAGCTTGTTGAATTTGTAACTGATTCTCCCTTTTTCTTCTCCTGGGTGGTTTTTCCGATTATCTCGCTCCATCTTCTTGTGGCAGGGCGGTGGAGGGGGTGGGCTAGGGAGAGGGTGCCCTGGGACCATGGGGGGAATGTTGAATTTAGGTAAGTCCATCCGAGTATTCCAAATAAGGACTTTCTTGATGCTCTCCTCAGTGTTTTCACCAAAAAGTATTCATGCTGCTTGTATAATGAAATGAAAAACCATCTTCAGAACACAGTATACAACTGGTTTCCTGGATAGACTGATCATGATGGTAATGATGAAAATGATGATTCCGATTCATTTATTAAAAATAACAAACAAATGAGCTTATGAAATGAAAAATGAATGTCAGATTGCTCCACATTACCTTGAAATATTCGAAGATCCAATTTCTTTTATGTTCAGATTTTTTTATTGTTTATGTTTAAAATAGTGGTAAAATATGCATAACATAAAATTTGCCATTTCAACCATTTTTAAGTGTACAGTTCAGTGGAATTTAAGTGCATTCACAGGGTTGTGCAACCATCACCACCATCCATCTCCGGAACTTTTCTTATCTTGCAAAACTGAAACTCTACCCACTGATCAATAACTCTTCATTCTCCCCTCTCCTCAGCAACCACCATTCTGCTTTCTGTCCCTATGAATCTGACTAAGTACCTCATATAAGTGGAATCACACAGTATTTGTCCTTTTGTGACCGACTTATTTCACTTAGCTTATAATGTCTTCAAGGCTCATTTATGTTGTAGCGTGTATCAGAATTTCTTTCCTTTTAAAATTTGAATACTATTCCATAGTATATAAATACCATATTTTGTTTATCTATTCATCTATTAAGAGGCACTTGGGTTTGCAGATTGAATTTTATCAATGAGGTTTCGAGTGGCAAGGATTAATGTTTTGGAGAGAACTGAATAGTCATCCAAATTATCTCAGTTTGAAATTCTAATAAGCCAAGCCAGATGGATAAACTATATCAATCAATTCACCAACATGTATTTACTGAATGTCTTAAGAGACTGCTTTTTCTCTTTAAAATATACTTAGTATTTTATTATTACAAAGACATATCATTGTAAAGAAATTAGATGATATAAAAAAGTATGAAGACAAATATAAAGGACACCTGTAAAATTGTAGCCCTGTTAGCCCTGTGAATATTTGGGGGGTCTATTACATCAAAAATGATATCAATCTAAAAATAAGCACGGTACATATAAATATAGATAGGAATTTTTGTATTTTTACAAAACTGGGAACATATTCACATGCTTGCAAACTGCATTTCTTAATTAGCTATATATTGGGGACAGAAATAATATAGTTTTATTCTGGTAGCTTTTAAATATTTTAAAGTCACGGATCTTATCTTTATATGAAATCTCAGAATACTAATTTATAAAAAAAGGAACTTTTCTAGTTAAAGTGGGTAAGAAAAGTCCAGAATTGTATCCCCCAAAAGATGGTGAAATCCTAACCCTCAGGACCTGTGACTGTGACCTTATTTAGAAGTTGACTTTGCAGATGATTGAGATAAGATGAGGTCATTAGGATGGGTTCCAATTCCATATGACTGGTGTCCTTGTAAAAAAGGAAAATCTGGACACACAGGGAGAGAACACCATGTGAAGATGAAGGCAGAGATCAGGGTGCTGCATCCACGAGCCACCCTGCTCATGGTTGCTGCAAACACAAGAAGCTAGGAGAGAAGTATAAGAGAGATTCTCCCTCCCGGCTCTCAGAGGAACTACCCCTGTCGACGCCTGAGTCTAAGATTTCTAGGCTACAGAACTGCGAGACAATTAATTTCTGTGCTTCTAAGCCACCCAGTTTTTGGTACTGGCTACGGCAGCCCTGTGAAACTAATTCAGACTCTCAAAAGCATGATTTGAAAACTGCTACTTTATACTATCATTTTAAAAGCCCAAAGGTATTCCTCTGTATGGAGGCATGTAATCTACTCTCTCATTCCCTTATTAGTGTACATGAATAGTGAGTGTCCCAGTATTTTAAAAAATAATGTTGTGACTATCTTTTAGGTAAATCTTTGCATATCTGCCCTGTTGTTTTTCTTAAAATAATTTGCCCCAGGAGGAATTATTGGGCCAAGTGACGTGTTTATGCTACTTTTTGTTTGTTTTTCAATTTTAGATATTATCTACTGACTTTCTATTATGGAAGATAAGGAATTAACTCTCTTATATGTACAACCCCTCCTCTCAGCCCATTCTCCCAAACAGGTTATATCACAATTTTGGTTAAATCGATATTCAGAGTTTACATTTTACATTATTGTGATTATAAATACTATTTGCAACTGAGTCATATAGTGTACTATAATTCTTCTTTTTTTTTTTTCAAATAACTGTCCCTCCTGAGTTAACTCATTTTTTTCTTTGCTTAACATTTTAGGTACCTATCACTAATTCAAATGAAAATTCTGCCTGAAGTCTACATCTCTTCTCAGTACTTTTTAACACTGTTCTATCAGTTCTTTTTTTTCTTCCCTTGGGACTGTTTTTCCTGCAGCCAGCCATTCAGCCTCCTGTTCTCTC
>NW_011894714.1:3004-5386 GCF_000151845.1 Pteropus vampyrus | reverse complement strand
CCCTCTGTCACGGCACTTCCCATACCTGCTTGTGGTGGTCTGCTCTGAAAACTTGCCTTTCTCCTTCACCAAAGCATGGAGCTGGGTCTAGACCCCCAGGCACTCAGGAGATGGTCAATAAATGATTGTTGACAGGAAGCCGGGGCGGCAGAGAACAGGGAGACAGAAAGAAAAACTGATGAGCAGATGAAGGATAAAGGCTAAGGAGGTGGGAAGAGACAAGGATGAAGCAATCAAATGCTACTGAGCTGATGCCTGCGCTAGCCTGCAGAGACAAATGGAGTCTCTCACCAGATCTCCACAGCTCCCAGCCTTTTCAGTCTTAGGGTATTGTTCTTTTATCCACTCCAGCCCCAAGAAATTCTTCCTAAAAATCAAGTGAAAGATGCACTTATGGAATGTTAGATTAAGGACTTCTGAAAATCTGATCCTTCAGAAAAGCAGCAAGAACACTAGGAAAAATTGACCTTTCAGAACAAGAAATTAATGAAAGGCTTGCAATGACCCAAGAAAGGTTTACTCAAGAAAAACATGTGAACATATGAACTTTGCTAAAAACAGCAATATATGTACTATTTAAGCTTGCCTGTCTCCTCAGTCCTACGGTACCCTTTAAAAAAAACCATCAACCTTGCAACCACAGTACCTATGAAAAGTAGCAGCCACTGGAGGAGGCTAACAGGTTTGAAGCTCCCCAAATGCTCATTCCCAGAGAATTGTCACTGTTTCATCTGCCTGGAAGCTCCCTGAAAATGTTTGTACACAGCACTTGTCTTTATTGGACCTGATGGAGACCTTGCTCATTGGGAAAAGCCCTGTCTCCAGAGTGCTTGCCAAAACACCTGGCAGCAACTGTTTAACATCGCAGCTGCCTGAGGTGGTGATACCAGTTGGAGCAAACCAGAAGCTGATGCAGAAACTGAAGCAAAAATTTAGGCAATAAGATAACTAAAGGGGCTTTGCAAAGCTCCAACATATTCCTGGGGATCTAGAAAGTACATGCGCGTGCAGGGCTCTCTACATGTCCAGGAAAGAGCCGAGAGGGCCTCAGTCCCTCACCTCTGGCTTATCTTGTGGCTCTGCTCAAGCAGGCAACAAATCGTACACTGGCAGAGTATGGAAATTGTGCTCCATCATATACAGAGAACCGCTTGGCACAGAGCGAGAGACTTACTGGACCAAGACTTTAAAGGAAACCTCCGTCTATGCTGATTATTAAGCTAACCAAGCAGAGGATTCAATAGCTGCACCTGATAAAAAATACACGCTTTAGTCCAAGAAAGAGATTTAGTCCAAGAAAGCCCCTAATCACAGAGCAATGATAACAACAAACAGCAACAACCACAAATCCTGGAAAGGAGGAGCGGAATCTAATTTCTATAGTGTCCACATTAAATTACTTTAAAAGCCCAGTTATTAACAAAGAATTATGAGACACACAAAGATACAAGAAAGTCTGGCAATAAAAAAAGAGAGAGAGAAAAGCAATCACTAGAAACTGTCTCCGATTGGCAGAATTGATAAAAATAAATAAGTAAGTAAGTAAGTAAGTAAGTAAGTAAATAAATAAATAAATAAATACATACATACACACATACATAAATGGCATGATCCAAAAGACATTCAACATTTTTTTTATTAATCAAAAATAACGTGTTGGCAAGGATTTGGAGAAATTGTAATCCTCGTAAACTGTTGGTGGAAAAGTAAGATGGTAAAGCCACTCTGGGAAATAGTATGGTGGTTCGTCAAAAACTTGAAAATGCAATTAGCATGTGATCCAGCAATACCGCTGCAGGGTATGTATCTAAAAGAATTAAAACCAGGGTCTCAAACAAAAATTTCATAACAACATTATTCACAATAGCCAAAAGGTAGAAGCAATCGAATGTTTATCAGTGAATGAATGGAAAAACAAAATGCAGGATTTACATACAGTGGAATATTATTCATCCTTACCAAGGAGAGAAATTCTGACACAGGCTGCAACATGGATGAACATTGTACTAATGAAATAAGCCGGTCACAAGAAGATAAATACTATATGATTCCATTTATATGAGATGCCCAGAGTAAGGAAATTCATAGAAATAGCCAAGGGCTGAGGGGACCCTGACCTCCAGGGTCTTGTACCTGACAATGCCAGCATAGCCAAAATGCTGGAGGCCCGTCAGAGATGTCATTTAAACATAAACAGGAGATTCTTCAAACCTATTGTGTAGTCAGCATTTGTTCTGCAACATGAAGAAGCCACACAACAGAAAACTACCATTTGTGTCACTCTTCTTCCTGAGATCTAAGGGGCATGTGTGTGTGCGTGTGTGTGTGTGTGTGTGTGTGTGTGTGTGTGTGTGTGTGTTAGAGAGAGATAGAGAGAGAATG
>NW_011894714.1:0-324 GCF_000151845.1 Pteropus vampyrus | reverse complement strand
GGCTTTTCCGAGGTGGTGGCGATGAGCCACAGGCCGCCAAGCATGGAAACATGGTCAATATGATTGTCCTGAGGCCACAGAGCTGACCCCTTGGGGCTATAGAGAGACAGGCAGAGTGTGGTGGTCAAGGGCGGGGCATGGACGAGGAGAAGGGCCACGCGGGAGAGCGGGATTTGGGATGTTATTCCACATGCAATTAGAAGACCTGGGAATGCGGGGGACAGTTTTTAAAGTCCTCTCTGGCCAGTAGAGTTGGGGTCCCCAGAAGAGTTTGATCAGGAGGCTGTGACAGCAGTGCCTCTGTGAAGTGATGATGGCCTGGGG
>NW_011894713.1:2633-3148 GCF_000151845.1 Pteropus vampyrus | reverse complement strand
TTGAATGCAAAGTATATCCATCCCCAGCGTGAGGATGTTATTATCACTAATATGGAATGTGGTCTATTTTAACTTTATGATGCTTTTAAGCCTAGAATGTAGACTCATCAGAAATGTCTGGCTTATTATTTGTGTAAATTGTCTCTTTATCAAGTTCAGTCTTAAAACTTTTACTAAATGACTTATCCAGTACTAGGTACAAGCTTGAGGGACTTACCAGTATTTCAGTATAAAACAATGAGAAAGACAATGCTCAGTGGTTGATGTCTGGCTTCCCACACATTCAGAAAGGTTATTATTCAACACTATTATCAGGCTGCTGGGGACAGAGTGAGATGGGGTGAGGGACTGGGTAAGGTGGTGGTTATGCAAGAATAAATAGCCCAGCTCCCCAAGAATTAGGCTAAATCTCCTGCAGCCTTCTTTGCTAAGAATTTTATGGCTGACTGACTTGCAAAATTTGTTTTCCACAGTCGGTGGGTGTTAATCATCAACAGGTATTACTTGGTGACAGC
>NW_011894713.1:0-1524 GCF_000151845.1 Pteropus vampyrus | reverse complement strand
AGCATTTGACATAGAGGGAACAGCTTGATAAAATGAAAGACTCATACATTCACAAATCTAAGTGAGCTCTTATTTGCTCTAAGATGCTATATAAGAGTTAAATCATTAGCAAGGTAGAGAGTATTTGGGGATGCTGATGTTCGCTGTGTGGCTGGAGGGCAGCCAACGAGAGGATGGGAGACTCTTGAGGTAACTATGGCCTGAAAGGCAGGTGAGAAGGTAAACTCTGAGGGCCTCGGGAGTGCAGAGAAACCCAACCATGTCCTTCGGGAATTGACTTGGTCTTCTCTGGCTTTAATGATCAAAACCAATCATGAGTCACATGATCTGCTCTGGGTTATTTTGGGTGAGCTCGAAGCCCCTCGGCTCAAACAGGTTGATCCACATTTTGAAGGTAGGTTGGTAGGTGTGTTAACCTGGAGATGGTGAAGTTTATATTACTATGTTTTAAAAAATCTTTTTGGATCTTACGACCAATTGATGACTCAATCACTAAGTAAAATTCCTGGTAGAAAAAGAAGTGCTTTTAAAATGTTTTTCAAGAAAGCAATTGAAGAATGGTTACAGCGACCTCACTTACTTTGCCGTTAGTACTGCTTCTGTCCCTCCCAGCAGCCTAACATTCGCTAGAATGATGACTGTTCCTCTTCGCTTCTTTTGAACCCACTGTACTCTCTGCCTACTTATTTTTTATTTTTATTTTTTTAGCACTTATCTCAGTTTAGTAAAATTATGCGTTTTACGTATTTATCTCCACCACTCGATTGTTCGTTCCTGGGTGGCAAGGTGAGTTTAATCACCTTTGCTCTAGACTAGTGCTTGTAACCTAGTAGGTCCTTAATAAATGTTCGTTGGGTTAATAAAAACATTGCAAACCTCCCAGAGACAGTTTAATAATAATAGTAAGTAGTGCAGGACAGCCTAAGCTTTCACTGTAGCTAGTCTACTTTAAGTCCTATGTAGAAAATATATACTTTGTTTTATCAGACAAATGCTAATTATCACCTGCAGCGCCCTGATCCTGCTAGATCAAATGTGAAACTGTATTTCAGGCTTATCTCTTAATCATTACTAGTATGCTGCTGTGATAGTATTATTTTTACTCTCAGTGGAATTTTCCGTTTACTGAAAGGACACCTATGAGTCTTGGAGTAAGGTTTTTGCCTTGGGACTCTCACACGGGGAACAGAACCTGTTTTGAACTATATGTATCTACAGCTTTGTAAACCAGTGAACTGAATAAATGTACAAAGTCCGCTGATGTTGCTTCTAAGAAAATAATCTTTCTCAAAGTTCAAACTTGATTTTTTTTGTTGGTCTCAAAAAATCTTATCTAAGGGAGTCAGCTACATATATCTTTTTATTATGGCTAGAAATTTTGCTTCTCATTTCTGGCCATCAGTTTTTTGGAAATGTACTGCCATATGCCCCAAGTATGCCTCTCTTTTCAAGTAGTGGTTGAAGAGAAAGTTCCTTTCCTGTGTGAAAATTTCAACGGTACTGGAGATTTAGGTCTCAGCAGCA
>NW_011894712.1:3731-5902 GCF_000151845.1 Pteropus vampyrus | reverse complement strand
GGCAGGGAGTGAGAGAGAAAAGGAGCAATTACTAAGAGTCACAGGAAAACTCTTGGGAGTGATGTTCATTATCTTGATTGTAGTGATGATTTCACAAGTGTATTCATGTGTCAAAACTTATCAAAATTGTTCACTTTAAACATGTGCAGTTTCTTGTATGCCAATTATACCTTCGTAAAGCTGTTAGAAAAAAATCTCAGAAGGAAAGTGTGAGAAGCAAGAGGTGGTGAACAAAGAAAATGGCAAATGTGTTGGTGTATCTAAAGGAATAGTTACAGTGATAATTATAATAATTATAAGATGGATTGAAAACATCCGATTTTGTATTCGTTGAGAGAAAGAAGGTGAGGGTTTTGCTCAATTCTAGGTTTTAAGTGCACATTATGTATACTTAACTTCCTTGCTAGCAGAAGAAACAAAGGAAAAGGATGTTTTAAAAAATCAATTCAAAAGGAGATGTGAAATAAGAAAAATAAAGCTTAGAAAAAGCATGTAGCAATTGGGGTCAGATAGGACTCCAGGTAGAAATAGTTTAATACATCCTCTTAAAAATTTCTGTGGGAGTCAAGTAAGGCTTCCTGGAGGAGGGGATATTTATTTAAGATGGCTTTAAAGAATGAGTGCCCACCTAGCGAAGGCAAGAATATTATAATAAATAGAGGAGGTTACATGAGCAAGTAAATGCTGTTTAAAAGTGACTTAACTTCTGACCTTATTATGAAGTGAGAGCAATGAGGAAAGAGCTTTGGCCTCGGGTCTGAAGATCTGGATTCTGAAGCCTGATTCGGCATTGGCTCATTGTGGAACCTTGGCCAAGTTTCTTGCCCTCTCTGAGCCACCATTTTATTTATCGCTTCAAAGTGAGGGAGTTAGACGAGCAAGCCCTCCTGTCTCTGACAGCCCAAGACTACCTTAGACAACTCCACAGTGGACTAGCAGATCCAATCCCAGCTCTCTATGTCTCCACCAGTGTCTTAACTTGCTAGGATGACCTCTCCATCCCCACCCTGGACTCCACTACTTGGAGAAGCAAGACTCTCTGATCGCTTTCTTTCTTCCAAATGAAAATAGCTTTATTGTTTTCATTATAAATATAATATGAGCTCATTGTTAAAAATTTAAACCATAAGAGAAATGTAAAAGAAAAAGTAAAATTCAAGAGCAATTCTATTATATGAAGGTAGTCGCCATTAAGATATTGGCAACAGTCTTCCGGACAACTCTCTATGTTCTTACACACATACACACACACACGCACGCACGCACGCACACACACGAACGCACTTCAAACACATTCACATGCAAGTTTGTGCAAATGAAATCATATTATTTTGACTGTGTTGCAGTCTAAGTTTTTCACTCAATTGTATATCACAGATATCTATGTAAAAAAGATTTATCTTGTTATTTAAAGTTTTTATTTTGATTACATACTCATGTGCAAACATACTATTTATACCAATGTATAAATGTGATCAGCATGAACGTGACCTAATCCTAGTTAAATGTGATCAGCATGAACGTGAGCTAATCCTAGTCACTGTTTTATTTTTAATGGCTCCCTATTTTCCTCTATAAATGAACGAAACATAAATACTGTTGGAATGAACATCTTCAAATATATACCCTTTTGCGTTTTTAGGATAAATTTCCAGATGTGGAATTATTTGGTCAAAAATATGAACATTAAAATGTTTTATAGATATTGCTAAACTATCTTCCAAAAAGTCTATACCAATTCTCACTTCTACCAACAATATGAATGCCCGTTCTCAACACCTTTCTTAACAGAAAGCATGATCAAATTCTAATCTAATAGGTGAACATATCATCTCATTATTTTTATTTTCATTTCTTTGGTTATTAGTGAAGTTGATCATTGGCTTATTAGCTATTGGGATTTTTTTGTGTGATATGGCCTGTTTATATCCTTGGTCTATTTTTATGTTGGGTATGTTTGTTTCTTATTGCTTTTTAAGAGCTCTTTGTATATTAGAAATGTAACCTCAGACCACTTGGTTTCTCAGGGTCCCTGGAGTTGGTTGAGCAATGAGATCCCCTGCAAAATCAAATTCCCAGGAGACTGGAGTAGTTCTGCATCTGGTCAGTGGAGGGCAGCAGTGGGCAAGATTCACTTTCAGGTAGGACACACTTAGGTCTGCCAGGAGCTG
>NW_011894712.1:0-1601 GCF_000151845.1 Pteropus vampyrus | reverse complement strand
ACTGTGTGTATGTGGGATGTCTGAGTTCCCTTCAATCTCCAGCCTGGTCCCAGGGCTGAGGCAGGATTACAGACTTTTATTCCTTTATTCATATTAATGATGATAGCGGTAACAGGTTTGTTTATAGATTGCTTATTCTGTGATGGGTCTCCTGCTAAAGAACAAGCATTATTTTATTTAATCCTCACCTTATCGGCAACCTTCATTTTACAGATGAGGTCAGGAGCTCAGAGAGGTTAAGCCACTTGCCCCAGGTCACACCGAGAAGTCAGAGAGTCAGGACAGAGCCCTTGGTTTGACCCCCAGCCTCAGAACTTCCTTCTTTGTTCCCCTTTATGCCCCATAGTCATGACTGGATTGTGTCCCGTCAAGATCAGTGGTTTCCTACGTGGGGTCCCAGCACCTAAAGTTCTTGGAGCTACAATCAAGGTGAAGATCCCAGGGGGAGACAGATACATTCACCCACCATTAGGTCACCCTAGCCATGGTTTCTCTGAACACCAAAGGATTCTGGGCACTTTTTAAAAATTCATGGGTTTCAAGCAGAGGAAGGGAATAAAGCTGGTTCATGCTCAATGGGGAATGTGTTGGAGTCCCTACCAGACTGGCAGGGCCAGTATCATTTGAAGAAAGGTACTGGAGGATCTTTGGGGTTCCTTAAAGCTATGCTGTTCTGCGGTTCTGTGAAGGAGGGATAGGGGTGGGTTGCTAGCAGTCAGCTCCTGCTGTGTGGAGGAAGAAGGTCTGGCACTCCCCTCCTGTCCAGCCCAAGGTATGCCATGGGTGGTAGGCGTGGCTTCTGGAATCTTATCAATCCCTTAGGAATGTATGTGGCTTCAGCAAACCCCATTTGCAGGCAGAGGAGTGGGGTACAAGCCAGGACCTGTCCGGCTCTGGGTGCAGACCCTGGGGAAGGCTCTTACCAGGCAGGTTTGGGCTGAGGCCAGGTTTGGGGCGGGGCTCACCAAGGAAACCATGCAATGAGTATCAGGCATCCCTGCCCCCTGCCTCAAGCTACTTTCTTCTCTGCTGCCAGGCTCCACTCCAGCTTACAATGTCCCACCCTTTTCTCCAAGATAAAACCCAGAGGGTTGTTATAGCCTTTGTGATGTCCTCATTTATCAAAGCATAGAGTACCTGAACTGTTCCAGGCATTTTTCTTCAAGATCTTATTTAATCCTCATAACCTATCTAATTATGTATTTCTAATGACTAACTCATAGATAAGGAAAAATAAGCCTCAGAGTGGTTAAGCGACTTGTCCAAGGCCACGTTAGCTACTAATTGTCAGAGCTTGGTGGAATCCAAGTATCTGACTCCAAAGCTGATTCACTGTTATTTCACTAAGCTAGGGGTTCAGAGGGAAAAGACTTAGTCCTTCCCTTTAAGGGGTATCCAGTCTATTCTTAGAGAGATAAACAGATAATCTCACACAGCATGAGTGATAAGGCAGTAGAATGCAGTAATAGGAGCACTGGCTGTGGGATGGCTGCCTTTCTCTTGCTGTAAATACTTTCTTTGGTGAGAGGGATGGCTACAGTCACTTCAGGATTAAATCCTCCCAGCAAAGGAGGAGGAGGAGGAGGAGGAGGAGGAGGAGG
>NW_011894711.1:4559-5589 GCF_000151845.1 Pteropus vampyrus | reverse complement strand
AGACAGTCCCTCCTGGAACAGGCTGGCCTCGGGGGAAAGCTTTTCTACCCACCGCCCCTTCCGGGTGCCCCCACCCCACACCCACCCTGGCCCCTTCTAGCAGGTCCCCTCCCCCAATGGAAGGGAGACCATTTGCCTACCCACCCCCCCGAGACACTGCACATCTCACGTCGGAGCGGTGTCCCCCGCCACGGCGATGGCCCATCTCCTTTGCAGTAGTCCTTTCCAATAAAGTTGCTCTTTACTTGGTACAGATTTGGGTTATATTTGACAATTCCTTCCCTGTGGAATTTGCAGCCCAACTCGAGGGACAAAGCCAAATCCAGAAATAAAATAGCAGCCACTTTAACGAAACGAGTGGGAACTATGGGCCTCCTTGTTGTGGTTCTTTGAGAACGAGGCAGGGCTATCCCACGAGGGTACCAGAAGCCTGAGAAATGTCACAACTAGAGGAGTAGAGCGAGGGCAGCCACCAGGTCCCGGGATGCCAGAAGGACAGAGTGTGGCCCTCTGGAAAAACTGGAAAAACATTCGCTAGCTAGAGAAATCAGCTTGTGGGTTGTGCAAGGGCATGAGTGTGGCAGAACGCTCCCCACGTGGGGTGTGACCCACCCCCACCCCAACCTCAGGCAGGGAGACCAAGCCCAGCCCTTTGTCTTCTATGCGCCTCTTTCCCATCCTTGATTCAGGAGCCATCTGGGGTATTGAGGAGGCCTCTCCGAGAGGTTCAGGGCTCCATCAAGCATGGGGCAGCCACCACCTGTTAGGGCTTGGAAAGGTTGGGATGATGAGGTGGGGAGGCCAGACCCACACCTTGACTTTGGGCCCTGGAGTCCCCCTTGGAGGGGGTAAGAGCCCTCCTGGGGGGCCACACGCCATTCTCTAGCGGACAGCACAGAAGTCAGTGAGGGAAGCTTTTGGAACCTTCTGCGCCCATCCTTGACTCAGAGGATTTGTGCTCTAGTGAAACTGGTTGAGACTAGCCTCTGTGACCAGCCTATTTACCCAAGGCGTTTTGTGTGATTTAAGT
>NW_011894711.1:0-2304 GCF_000151845.1 Pteropus vampyrus | reverse complement strand
AGCTATTTGTCAGGTTCCTCTGGATCCACTGCACCGTGTGGGGGTCTTGAAGCCTAAGGGGGTGTCAGAAGCTGAACAGGCCATTCGGAGCTCACGAGGCTGAGCACTGAGGCCTGATGCCTGAGAGCTCAGCTCGACTGCCTCCTGGGGCAAGGGCAATGGTCAGAGGCTAAGGCCAAGCCTCTCCCGGCACCTAACACAGGGGCCTAGAGGATGAAATGACCTTAGCTGATGTTGGTCCCCAGGCTGCTCCCTGGATGTACTGACAGCTCAGAAAAGCCAGCCGGTCGCCAGACACATTAGCTGGGCCTCAGCTGCCTCCCTTGGGAAAAATACCATGGGAACCACATGGACCAAAGCCTGCTAACACAGCCTCTCTGGAAAGGAGGATCGGTGTGCTGAGCTGGGAGTCAAAACCCTAGTCAGGGCGGCTTCTAGAGTCAGAAGGGCAAAGTTGGGCTGGGCTCTGTCTGGAATTGAGTCTGGGACAGGTTACATAGGTTGTGGCAGGGGATGGTGGCACAATGGCCAGGAGCCAGTCTCAGACAGACTGCTGGGGTTGCCAACCAGCCAGGGAGGCCGATTCTGTGCACCCTGGGAGGGGCCGTCTTCTGGAACCCAATGGGAAGCCCTCCTTATCTTGTCTGTTTCCAGATTTCAAGTTTGGGACTTTGTCTGAGAGGAATAGAGTCAGTTCCCAAACCAGATGTACGATGTGCCAGGAGGCAGCATTACCTGCAGGTAAGACCTAGAGTGTTGCCCACCACCTGCCTGGAGAAGCCTGAATCCTCCTGCCTTTGTGCCTTTGTTCGGGTTGTGGTCCAGGAGCCCCATGGCGTCTTGTACGACCGGGGTCTAACCCAGAAACCAGCCCTATTCTGCACATCCTTACGGGAACTCCAGGATGGACCAGCTGCCCATGACCCCTGCTCAGAGACCCGGTGGCTGCCGACACCAGACACAGGAACCTGCTCTTTCTGTGGAGGTGCGGCTGGCAACAGAATCAGCCCAAGTCCTTTGCTCTCCTATAAACCACTCCGGAAGCAGCTGTTTCACTGAGGTTTTCTCTCGTTTCGGGGGGCTAAGGAGGCATCTTCCTCAGGTCTTTATGATAGAAACGTTAAGCCCTGCGTTAGTTTTCCCAATGTCACTACATCTATAACAAAAAAATAAGGAAGCTTAGCACACGTGTCTGTTAGTGCAAGTCTACTGTCCACATGGTGAGGCCGAGTCTCAGCAGCTCATTGGCAGCAGGAGTGTGTGGCTCTCAGAATCCCTCCTCCTGCGAGACTGTGCTATAGACGGGCCCTGGGGGTCACACCTGACGACAGGACCTGATCCCTCCGAGGCCCATCATATGCTGCGGGCAGAGTTAGGGGAGACAGAAGACTCTCCCTACCTGCCCTTCCCCATTTCTTTAAAAAATAATCATCTTGGTAGCATCAACCTGATCCAAAATTTAAGTTAAAAAAAATAATAATACAAAAAAAAACAAAGGTGGGAAGGGTAAAGGGCCCAACATAGCAAAAAGTCTGTAAGTCTGTGGTCAGTCAGGGGCTCCGGCCTCTTCTCAGTTCGGCACTTATGCCTCACGCTTTTGAGGAGGTATTGATAAAAGTTCGTCTATTGGGACTAAATTCGTACCAGTTTTTCACAGTAGCCCCCGCACCTGACGTGGTGGAGGGGCAGTGTGGGGTGCTCAGATGAGCTGCCTGGATGACAGACTGGAGTTGCTTTGTAGGTGGGTGAGTTGTTTCAAAACGATCGTCCTGCATTTTCCATCCGGTCGCTTCCCAGCTCTTCTCCCTTATGTCTCTTGGGGAACCACTTGCATGAGCTTCTGGCAAAAGACTGTTGTGGAAACTGCAGGGGAGGGGAAAGTAGAGTTATTTGGGGGTCATGAGATCACATGCCTGGGGAGCCAGGGACCCCCACGTCACCATGACTTCTAAAGTTCTCAGAGAAGCCAGAAACCCAGAACTCGGTGCGAAACCTCCAAGTCTGAGCATTTGTACACTGGGCTTGTGGGCCTCCCTACTGGTAAGCACCAGCCTGCACTCCTGGTTAGCAGTGGGAACACTGAGCCTCTGTCAGGGACTGTAAGTCACTCTGCAGGGTGTGGCCGCGGAACTGGGCAACAGGCGGAGTGTGCTGGCCTTCCGCCTCACCCTGGTTTCAGAACCCTGAGATCACCAGGAGCGACAATGGCATGATAGGTCCCGGTGTTGGAGGACTGTCTGATGGGCCCTTCCCAAGGGCCCACACCTGGGCCACCACTTGGAAGACACCCAGGTCGCCCACTGC
>NW_011894710.1:5106-5961 GCF_000151845.1 Pteropus vampyrus | reverse complement strand
TTAAAGGGCCTTGGAAAACCATACACTACTGTTCACACATAACTTTTAGTTGAATAGCATTCAGGCCTCCAACCCCATCTCCCCAGAAGGCCCTACGCACTCACCAAACCCATGGCGAGTACACGAATGAACGCGTGTGCTTCGGGATTATTGATTATATACCTACAACTGCTGTCTCGGTTGAATCGTGTTCCCCAAAGGCACATTCCATCCAGCCCCCCAGGACCTCAGAATGCGGCCTTATTTGGAAATAGGGTCCTCGCAGATGTGATTACTGTAGTTACCATGAAGTCATGGTGAGGGTGGCCCCTGATGTAGTGACCGGTGTCCCACAGAGACTGACACATGGAGGAGACAGCCATGTGGCCACAGAGGCAGTGGCATGATGTGTCTACAAGCCAAGGGACACCAGTGTCCAGTTGAACACGGTCCGGTTCCCACTGCCAGGGAGGGTCCGGCTGCGTGGAGAGTGAAGCTTATTATCACAGTGCCAACCAGCAGGGGGCGAAGTCCACCCCTTCCATCCCCTGACCTGGCATAGGAGTCACCAAGGGAAGTGCAAGGCGGCCAAACCTCTGGTGGGACATGCTGCACTCACGCAAACAAACGAAGTCCGCTTCGGCGGCAGTGGGCTCTGTCCCCATGCCACGGGGGCCTGCGGAAGGACCCTCCTTCCCCCAGGAGTCTGAAGCACTGAAAACTGGGGGGGCGGGGTGAGGGGCGGGGCGAGGGGCGGGCAAGGGTTCAAGCTGTCACTGAGCTTGCAACAGGAAAAGCTATTCCTTATCTCTCGGAAAGAAGGTTCTGGGCCCAAAGCCCATTCATAAGACGGCCTTTCCCAACAGTGAAGTGAAG
>NW_011894710.1:0-1916 GCF_000151845.1 Pteropus vampyrus | reverse complement strand
TGGCCCTTGCTGAGTCCTACAGAAGCTCCTTGTGGGTTCCACTCCCGACTTGTCACCCCCTCCGGAGGCTGTCTCCGTGGGGACAGGGAGCGGGGGCATGGGGCCCTACGTCCCCCTAAGCCCACTGCAGGCAAATCAGTGTCCACCGTGCCCCCTGGCTTGTCCCCCACAGGTTTCTGCAGAATGCATGCCGGGGCTGTGAGGGCTGCAGCCACCTGGTTTCTGAGGTGCTGGCTCTGGGTCCTGCAGAAACTCGTGGTTTGTCCCTGCCTGCTTCCCACCAAGAGGATGGTCAGCAGAGCCCCTCCCCCCAGTACCCAGTCGTGGGTTAGGACTGCCACGGAGAAAGGGAGGATACAGCAGTGGCACAAAAAACAGACAATCCCCACGTCCAGGCAGGTGGCAGTCCTCAAAGGCCGCAGTGAGGGATCTGGAGACCCCCGGGCTGAGGGAGGGGAGGGAGCCCGGTCCAGCAGGGGCTTGGCCGGAGAGGCCTGGAGCCAGGCCTCCAATCTGCAGGCTGGCCAGAGGGGGCCACGGGCAAAAAATGCCAAGGATAGACCAGGTGGGGAGGTGGCTTGGGAACTCTGTCCCCTGCTGTCTGTTAGGGGCTCCCTGAGGGGAACCTGCCACTCACTCAGACCTGGCCATATTGGGCCAGAGGTGAGCCTCAAAACCCAGTGGCCAGGAACATCGTGAGAGAACACCGGAAGGGGCCAAGACTCCAAAGAACTCTAAGGACAGGTCTGCAAAGCTCAGGGGAGGAGAGGAAGGATGGCAGGAGCTGGGCTTTCTCCACACAGGTGCTCAGCCGGAGGCTCCAGGAAGGAAGGGCCAGCAGGGGGTGTCACGCTACCCACAGCCCTCGAAGCTCGGCAGTCAGTTCTTGGGTCCCGGGAGGAGAATGCTCACTCCCCTGAAGACTGGGGCCAAGCACATCCCACACTGGCCACAGGCAATGGCCGCAGGTTCCTAGGCCAGCCCAGGGGGCCCGCTGCAGTCAGGTGGTCTCAGACCACACCAAAGGGTACTGCAGCCTCCACCCGCCCGTTCCACAAAGCGCCACTGCACACCGGACAGGGTGACCCGGCCCCACACTGCCCAGAGGTCCCTCTCTATCCAACTTTCTTCTTCTGCCCGCTTCTGTGTGCCGAGTGCCCCGCCCCCACAGGAGGACATGCAGGTGGTGCTGCCTTTGCTTGTTGGCGGGAACTGATTCGGAGGATGCGCCCTACGTGATAAGGTGTTCACAGGACAACACGGCATAGGGACCTGCGTGTGTCTGCCACCGCCATTGGATTTAGTGAGGTCACCATCACATCCACTAAGAGGGCCGCCAAGAGGGGAACCCAGATACCACCGGCCTGGTGCCTGAACTGAGGGACCGTGTGCCACGCCCTGGTGGCTCCTACAGGGAGAGCCTGTGGTCAGCGACTGCCACGAGGACTGGACAGCTCAGAGTGCGGAAGGAAGCATGAAGCTGGGACTGCGGGAGGAGAGGGACGAACGGGAACAGAAGTCGCATCTAAACAGCTGAACAAAACAAAAACAAAACCCGAATGTGTTCTTGTCTCGGCTCAAGATCTGGGCGCCGCGGCGTCCGACCGAAGCCCCTTAGCCGGACATCTCCTCTCGCTGCTCCTTGTTCCTGCGCACTTCGGCCGCGTGCAGCTCCTGCAGAGACAGGGCAGCGATGGCTGAGGTCCCGCGCTACCCCCTCCTCGCAGCGTCAGGGCCTCGCCTTGCCCTGGACTGGCCCCTAGCAGGGCGGAGTTACGGGGCAACCGGATGCGGGCGCGCAGGTGGTGCAGTGGGCGAGGCTCCTGGGCTCCGGGGGGACTTACCTGGCCCCCAACCCAAAGCAGCCCCTCCCCCTCTCCTAGCTCACACCCGGTTCAGCTTTTTTCAGAGCACTT
>NW_011894709.1:2757-5224 GCF_000151845.1 Pteropus vampyrus | reverse complement strand
ACAGAATCAATGTTCCTTGAAGTGTCCTTGAAGAAAGTCTTCTGACTCCAAGGAAGGGTTATATTAGGTGCAAACAATAGACACCATTACCCTGTTGTCACACCATAGCTCTAGTGACTAAGGGCAAAAATGTTTCCAAAGAAAGAACCGTGATCCCATGACCTGAAGAGGCAGTCTTGGAACAGAAAGCAGGATGGAGAGGGGAAACGGCCTAGAACGGAGGCTCGAGGGAGACAAGTTAGGGTAACGCTTACGAGCACAGACTTTAGCATGAGACAATCCTTGGACGGTTGCTCAAGTTATCCAAGCCTGATTTCTCACATCTTAAATGGGGATGGTATGATATTTAGTATGTAAGCAATTGTGACAATATATTTCAAGTGCTTTTAAATAGTAGGTTCTAATCTATCATCATTGTCATCTCCGAGTAATGAACAGTCGGTTTTCATATTTACTTCAAATAGTTGGCAGGATTTTTGTGGAAGATAAAATCCAGTTGTATATGTGAAAGCATATAATGATTATGAATTTATAGAATTCATTTATGTCAGCATCAGATGTAACGTCCACCCGAAATTTCGTCCATGACAGGCCGGGTCGGGTAGTTGACTAGGCCTGCCCTAGAATATATAGAGCCAAGTGAAAGCAAAGGCAGCTGGACATTCCCCGGCGGCCACCCATGTCCACCCTGACCCTCTCCCTTCTCCTGGCAGGCACTTCCTCTTTAAGACCTCCTCCGGAAGCACGCCTCTGTTCAGCAGCTCCTCCCCGGGATACCCTTTGACCTCAGGAACCGTTTACACACCACCACCCCGCCTGCTGCCCCGGAACACCTTCTCCAGGAAGGCCTTCAAGCTGAAGAAGCCCTCCAAGTACTGCAGCTGGAAATGCGCTGCCCTGTCCGCCATCGCCACGGCCCTCCTCCTGGCGATCCTGCTGGCGTATTTCATAGGTGAGTCCGGCAGCCTGCTCGCCGGCCCTGGCTCTGAGGAGTGGGGGAGAGGGGGGACCCTGGTCTTGTGAAGGTTGAGGCCCTCTGCTGTCTGTACGGTTTGCTTGTTGGCTCCCGAGAGACGTGAAAACGAGTGACGGATGGGAGTGACTTTTCCCTCCTGAAACCCATTTAAGTCTGATGAGCTTCTCCTTCGTGATTCTCAGTGACGTTTGTCAGATGTGAAATTAAGCATCCTTACTGTATTCTTTCATAGAGATAAGCTGGAAAGTTGTCATTCCTGCAAACCCATCCCTCACTCCCAAAGTAGCCTTCTGGTCTCCTCCATCACTGGATTTTCACCCAGGTCTGTGCTCTTGAAATTCGTGTGCATTGGTTACGTCAGCCAAAAGCTGAGTAGACGAAGAGCAGTGGTCAGCACGCCTGGGGACATCTCGATTCAGAGGAAAGCTAAAGCAGCTAGCGTATGTGCCACAGAAACGGGACGGAGAACCCTGAGCATCCAGCCAGGTCTTCGTACAGAATCAAGTCACCCAGACACAGCGGGGCTTGCCCACGTCCCCTCCTTTTCCTCTGTCCCTTTAGCCACAACTCGAATCTCACCAGGGGCTACTAAATCTGAATCAGGTTCGCCTCCCATGCCAGCTGTGCTTCTGGGAACTCGGGGTATGACTTAGGGCAGCAGACTGGTGAAGTTACTGTGGTGTCTTTCTTCCCATGCCAAGGATGTTGGTTTGCATCCTTGGGGTGTAGCCCATGTGACTATGGAAAGCAGCAGATGCCAAGAGCTTAGGGGCAGGGTGCCACATGCATATGGGCATTCTGGGCCGGACACAAAACCGACTCACAGCTCCTGGCTCCAACAAACAGCCCCAGGGCTGCTGCTCTGTAAATCGAGCTTGCCAATGGCAGATCTCCTGGCCCAAGCAGAGGCCACAGTGACGTTCGTTAAAGTTTATTTGAAACACTTGATGGTTCTGGCTTGATTTCAGGGCGGCTATGATAGGTCTCTCTAGTTTGTCTGTGCCATGTTGGCAAAGTAAACCTATAAAACACCCACAAAAAGAGGCCAACTCCAAAACAGTTCTCAACACTTATGCTGAAAACCCTCCCCTGTAAGAAAAAAAAAAAAAAAGGCAATCTTGATTATTCTGGCTTTGCCCCTTCTCCTGACATAAGGCCTTCCTTATCCCTCAGCAGTGGGGGCTTACACTCATCCTGCTTCTTCAGGCAGGCAGCATGGTGCCTGTCAGAGAAGGACTAGCCCAGGAGTTCCCATTCCATTCTACCCAAGCTTGCCTGAGGGCAAGGAAGGGTGACCATGCACCCCCAGAGATCTGGGGCCCTGCCCAAAGCAGACCATTTCTAGCCAAAAACCAATATGACATTTTCATTCTCGCATGATATCGCTGTGCTCATCTTAATCTAGAAAAAGGAGGTTTGCATTCCTTACCCGTTGCATCTCTCAGGAATGCCCTCCAAAAGCGACCAAATTGACACTCCAGGGAAAGGTAC
>NW_011894709.1:0-307 GCF_000151845.1 Pteropus vampyrus | reverse complement strand
ATTACAATCATTTGACAAGAGTTGACGCTCAGGCCCCCAGCTTCTCGAGTCACGTGGCTTGTTAGTTGCGGGGCTAAGATTAGGCCCATGGTCCCTGATTTCAGTCTAGCCTCCTTCCCTCGACTACTTGCTCCTAATCACAGTTAGCCATATCTTTCAAATACTGCGGGAAACCTAAACGGTCCTTTTCATAGCATCATTCCCCTTTTCTCATTCCATCCTCATTAGTAAGGAAGGGTCACTGGCTTCTCTCCTTCCTGCATCACCTTCTAACACAGTGGACAGAAACCCTATCTCCCTCTCGGTC
>NW_011894708.1:4065-5653 GCF_000151845.1 Pteropus vampyrus | reverse complement strand
TCCCCTCTCTTCCCCCACTGTTCAGGTGTCAGTGCTTAGTCAGCGCCAGAGCAGTGGGGAATAAAAAGGAGCCGGTCCTCGGCTGGCCACAGTAAGAGGACAATCTGTGGGAAAGTGTAGCATCATAGGCCCAGGCACCCAGGCTAAGATGGGTCAAGTCTGACGACCACCGTAGCTTCCCCAGACCGCATTCAGGCAGCTAGAGAGGACGACTCTGGGGTGACGGTCACACAGTGGAGGGAACCCAAAGTCTTCAGTCACTGCCTCAAGAGGCTCCCAGATGCCATCAGACTGTTGACAGGAGCAAGAAATAAAGCCTTCACCGTGTTAAGCCTCTGAGCTATTGGGGTTGTTTGTCACAGTGCCTTGTCTTAGCCAATGCTAACGAACACGCCCAGCCAGGAAACTCTCTGCCCAGGGCGTGTGTCGCTGTGTGCCCAACGCCAGGCCTCCAGTACCAGGAACACGTGAGGAACACAGAGTTGTGGACAGATCCTAGGCCTCAGTCAGTGACCTCCAACCCCTGTGGAACTGGAAAATGAAGCCAAGGACAGTTGCCTTCATGTTTGACGAGACAGCGTTGGGACAGCCCTAGTGTGTGCCCGACCCAGAGCAGGCCCTCCTGCAGGCGCCACCCCAAGTAGTAGGGCATCAGCTCCCTTCTGGGAGCCTCTCTGCTCCTGCTCTCTCCAGACCCTCACTCGTCACAGTTCTTGCTGGACTGTCCACCTCCAACACCAACCAGCACGTGCCATTCGGGTTCAGACTGGACTTTTCTGAATACCCTGGGTCCTGGGCCACTGGAGGGTTACAGAAGGGTTCTCCCGGGCCTGTGCGCCCTCGCCAAGATCAGAGACTGTCCTATTCCTCCCTGTGACCCCCTGCAAGGCCTGGCGCAGTGCCCAGTGGTGCCAGGGACCCACGAACATGCACCGAATTTGTTCCCCGAGGCTGGAGACTCACACATACCACCTACCCACCCACTCACCATTCATTCACTGTATTTATTGAGCACTTATAAGACTGACCCCTGCCCCCCAGGTAAATGTTACTCCCATTCTCCATTAAGAAAATGAAGAGAGAGATTAGGCAACTCAGCCAAGGTCACTGCCAGTAGGGGGCAGGCCCAAGGCATTTCTGACCACAAACTCTTGCCTGTTCCTTTTCCTCCCCACAACCATTACCTCATTCTGTCTTCAGAAAACTGCCCCAGGGCCTGGACTAGACCCCCAAGGCCTCCATCTTGGTGCACCTGTGTCGGGCTTGGGGAGGGTGCTACACAGGGTCCAGTGGAGGAGCCCCCCGTCAAAGACTTCTGCAAAAGTTCCAAGTGGCCCCAGGAATAAGCTTCAGATACTCTGAGCCTGGCGGGGTCAGGCAGTCGAAGGAGCCTCTGGACCACAGAACAAGCCAGAACACACAAGGCCAGGGGATGGGCAAGGCAACGGGACGCCCCTGTTCCCGGCACAGGATGTGCGTGTGCCTTGCAGGGAGGCCTGGAAGCTTTACAGCCCCTATTCCCAGCCAAAGCCAGCACCCCTGGGGGCTAGAGACGCCAGTGCTCCAACCACAGCACAAAAGGACAGAG
>NW_011894708.1:0-420 GCF_000151845.1 Pteropus vampyrus | reverse complement strand
GGGTTTCCTGGAGTGGGTGACGTCAACTTCAAACTAACTGTGCCTTAGCACCACTGCAGCTCAGGGGAACCAGAAGAAACCACCATATGTCAACTGCAGGGCAACCTTGCCTAACAGAGTCACCTCTTCTCATCTCAGCAGGTGCCTTTACAATGCCCCATGGCAGTGGCCAACCCCTACTCTGCCTTGTCAAACATCCCCAGCACCGCCTCTGGGCCAGGCCCCATAGGCTGGCTGATTCAGGAGGTAGCTTCTTGAGTATACAGTGTCTGCAACAACCAGCGGTTTCTATGGCAACCACGCCACCCTCAGCAGGACGAGGAAAACTTCGGAAAGCCCAGCGACCACAGGCAAAGCCACCGGGTTTGTGAAATGTGAAGAGGCACTTGGGTTCCTCGATTCTCACCCAGAAAACTCCCT
>NW_011894707.1:7047-8932 GCF_000151845.1 Pteropus vampyrus | reverse complement strand
TTTTTTTTTTTTTTAATTTATTGGTGTGACATTGGTTAGTAAGGTTGCATAGGTTTCAAGCGTACACTTTTATAGCGCATCATCTGCATATTGCATCGTGTGCTCACCACCCAGAGTTCTGTCTCTTCCTGTTGCCGTGTTTGACCCTTTACCCTCCTCGTCCTCCCCCCGTCCCTTTCCCTTCTGGCAGCCATCTAACTGTTGTCTGTGCCTACGAGATTTTGTTTGTTTTGTTCATTTGTTGCTTTCCATTTGATATCCCACATAACAGTGAAATCATATGGTTCTTGTCCTTTCCTGTCTGACTTATTTTGCTCAGCGTGATCTTCTCAGGATCCATCCATGTTGTCCCCAATGACAGTATTTTATCCTTTCTTAAGGCTGAGTAGTGTTCCACTGGAGCACAGCTGGCCGCGACCTCTCCCCTGCTGCTGACCTCACTCCGGTCGTCAGGCCTGGCTCCCCACCTCATCGCCAGCGCTTCTCTCAGAGACGTCAGTGAAATGAGGGCACAGCCTTCTCCTAAGTGGACGTTTTGTCCATTTCTTTCTCAAATGCCACTGATATTGTTTTACCCACATCAGGGACACAAGGTTAAATAATAACTGCCACTTATTGAGCATGTATTTCATGCCAGGTGCTGTGCTAAGAGGTTCATATCTGCCCAGCGTCATCAAGATTTTGCTACAATTTCTGAATGTCTCCATAGGGGAAGAGCAGGTGACAGGCTGGCTTCTGTGGGTCTGGGTCAGGCTGGTTGGCGTGGACCGCACGGCTCTGAGGTTGACGGCTGCCGCGAGATCTGGGGGAAGGTGTGACAGCCGCACCGCGCTGTGTGTCCTCTGGGGAGGAGGCATGGGATGGAGCGAGGAAGCCAGGCCAGGAAGGCTCAGGGATGCGGGGGGCCGGGGCGGCCCTGGGGGACTCTCAGTCTCCTTGAGAGGACCCGCCGTCCTCTCCTCCTGGAACACGTCATCTTTTTCGTGGGTGACCAGTGACATCATTCAAGAGTGAAATGAAAAGGTCATCATCTCCTTACAGGATCTGAGCTCAGCAGTGTGAAATGGAGGACAAGTTGACAAGTCACACACTTCAGTGATCACTTTCATGCCATAGTTGACAATAAATAGCTACTTTTGAAAATACTCCTGTGATGCACACTTAGCCACAGCAGCCCAGACCTGGAAGGCCAGTGCACTGCATGCTGCGACCTCTGGAGTGAAGCGTTTCTTTCAGTAAAGTCAGGACAAGGTCACTGTTAGGGCCAGTGTTCCTGGAAGTTTCATGTTCTTCTCTACTGGTGGAAGAGACCGCTGTGCCTTTCCGAGACGGAGAAAAACCGGAGTGTATGCATATTCCTTATCTTGGATAGATGTTAAAGTACAAAAGCCAAACTGTGTGAAGACAGCCTTCACTTTCAAAATTCAGTGTTGCTATTGTTTTCTGGGATTGTATTTTTATTTCGGAAAGTGCAGTTTCCTTTTTAATCACCTCATATCCACTCTACAAACTCGATACTTTCAGATACTCACAGATTTTCCATCTCCACGTACTGGTTTTTGCTTGTTTGAAGTTTGAAAATTTTGAAGTTTGGGGCAAAATATTTAATACTTAAAAGGCGTTTTCTTATTTATTGGTGTATACCAAATATGTAAGATAGAGAAGTTGGCATGTGTTTCATATCTAAATATTTCATGTTAAGGATGTGGTGTCTCATATATGCCTCAGAAAAATGATTTGATGCTTTTTTATTGTATAGTTTTGGTTGAAAGAGGAGCTTATTTTCTCAAAAAAAAAAAAAAAAAAGACCCGTGCTTTAAAATTGTTTATTCAACTCGCAAACATTTATTTATTGAACTCAAAGCCAGGCAGTTTTAGGTGATTG
>NW_011894707.1:0-2507 GCF_000151845.1 Pteropus vampyrus | reverse complement strand
TCCTTTTCTTATTCCTTCCTTCTTTCCTGTCTTCTCTCCATTTTTATTTAAGAAATATTCATTGAGCACCTGCCATGTTCCCAATGGTGTTAGATGTTGGACAGCCATTGATGAACAGATATGGTCCCTGAGCCCTGAGGTTCATGGTTTAATGGTGAGGCAGAGTCAAACAACCACAAAGACACAAGTAAAATTGCAGGAGCCCCAGGAGGAGCACCTGATTTCGAGCGGCCTTATGGCAGGCCCGGATTCTCCAATGAGGCAGCGAGTAAGCCAAGAAACACAGCGTGTGTTGGAGCTGGACAGAGGAGCGTGAGGAGGGAGCCCAGGGGAGCAGCGCAGGCTGCGGCCTGTGGCCAAGTCTGCGAGAGCATCGGGTGGAGGGAGGCCCAAGTGGCTGCAGAGTCAGAGCCTGTACAACCCGTGCTCAAAGGGCAGGAGGTCAAGGGCAAAGTATGAAGCCCTTGTAGGCCGTGTTCGAGCTGTTGAGCTGCGTGTGCAGGTGGCACAGCTGAATTTGCAATTTGAAGAGCCCAGGGAAGGCAGCAGACTTGGATGAGAGCAGGACTGGATTCAGGTGACAGTTGGGGGCTGTCGTGCAGCGATGCGTTGGCCGTTTCCCTGAGACATCCCCCAAACTGCATGTCAAGGAGAAGCACATTTGAGCTGTCGGTTCTCGCATCATTATGCATCATCTTTGTCTGAAAAGTACCAAAATATGGTGAGGGCAGACCAGGCTGAGTGTTATCACTTCCTGAGATTCTAAGCATAAAATAAGCCTCACAAAGGACGATGGTGGTTTTTACAAGTAGAAGAGTTCATTTACAGGAAGCAAATTCATTCTAATGCTGAGGGTCTTTCTCTCAGAATTTGAGAAAATAGGACCTTGAATCATGCTCATGTAAATGTTGACGTCCATGTAAATGAGCGTCATTTTAAACATATTCATTCAGTTTCACCTCATCTTAGACTTGGGTTTATGATAAGGACAGTTCTAAATAAAGCCTGTAACTACAACTATCCGCACTCTGACCATTTAATAAAAATAAAACCACTTGCTGTGTACCCTCTTCTCCCTCATCTCAAGTGTCAGCGTTTCTAGGTGTCCCCATTTGTGGTGCAAAGAAAGTCCGCAGCAGGTTTGGCATCTGCGATGTGTCATTTGCTCTTCTCTGTTTGATACCCACGTGTCGACAAATCCTGGAGAGTGCATTAGGCTCTGAGGATGGCAGTGGCAGCTGGTCCAGGGATTTGTCATGTGTGAGTCACAGTTTCTCCAGAAAACTCTGTCCACCTGAAAGTGGGTCAAAGGTCGGAATGAACCTGGGGTGAGTGAGGGGACGCGGTGCATCTCGGAGGGTCATGCTGAACCATTTAGCCTGGCAGTGCACCTCAGGTGGCACATTCCCGCAGACGCCTGTCAGGTGTTACTGCAGACAATAAATCTGCATCACACTTAACCTGAAATGAAAGTTTATTTGTATTAAAAAACACTTTGGTACACGAAACATCACCTTTCCAAAGTCAGAACTTCTCAAAAGATCCATCATATTTAGAGATTTTCTTGGCTTTGCTCATGGTGTATAATCCTTCCAGAGACGTTGTGGGACAGCTCAGAGGGGCCGAGGTGACATGTGGACCGGATTTGGGACGGGAGTTTTTACAGCAGTGGCATGCGCACCAGGCGGAGAGCTTCTCGTGATGGTGCCTAACTGCCATAGCGACAGATATGTTTCATCTGCAGAAGGGACTTCGCATTGCTATCACATGTGCGTTACTGTCATTATCAGTTACTGCCCCAAATCCCACTTTGACTCTAAGACAAATTTATCAGTGTTTTCTGCCTGTGGAGTACTGACGGGGTCTGAAAAGTAATGAAATTATGTCTATATTAGAAAGGAAGCCTATACTTGGTATACAGAAAGGTTCATTCCGTCAATGAATGTACACACCCATTGGCTGGCACAGTGGAAGGTGCTTGGAAGAGAGCAGTGAACGAGGTATAATTCTTTCAAGGAGTTTGCAGTCTAATGGGGGAGATTGACCATTCAAAGAGCGATTGCATGTTACATATAATACATGCTACCTGTGCTCAGATGCGGAGTGCAGAAGCAGGCCACCTGGCAAGACACGCTTCTTGGGGTAGTGGCTCCTACGCCGGTAAGAGTCTGCCCAGGACGGTGGGGAGGATGCCGAGGAAGACAGGGTGACTCATGCAGCGGCAGCACCGTGCACAAACACTTGTTGTCTGATGCTGTCTGGGAAGTGATAGCCACTCGTCTGGGCCACAAAATAAAGGGCTCAGGGCAGGACCCCTCCGGAGGTGCAGGCTCCTACATGCTCCTGGGTGAGTCATGGCTGGCTTTTGCTCTTGTGCCAGATGGGAGGAGGCAAACAAGGCCTCAGGATTGCGGCACTGTAGAGTGACAGCAGGGCAGCCCCTGGGTTCCCTCTGCCCTTGACCTTGAAAAGGCCCTGGATCATGACGAATGAGAAGAGAGCACCCT
>NW_011894706.1:3711-4809 GCF_000151845.1 Pteropus vampyrus | reverse complement strand
TCTCACCTAAAAAAATTTTTTTAAAAAAATTATATTTATCTCCATGTGCTAATACAGAAAGACCTTTAATATGTGTTTCTGAGAAAAAAATTAAGTTATAGAAAAAATTCATACTATTATACTATTAGGCTAAAAACACACAGTGATTTAACTTTCTAGATATATGGTACATACATACACATTACAGAAATAGAAAAGTGTCTAGAAGTAAAAATAAACTAGTATCTGTAGTTATCTCAAGATAAAACTATGACTGGAGGTGATGGTGGTTAGGAGGGACTATTTATCTGCAATTTTTGGTACTTTATAATGTAATGTATATAATTTTAATGCTTTTTAGAATTCTACTTAGAACTGGATTCTGTAGAGTCTTGGCCGACTGAGAAATCTGGCCTTCATGCAAGAAAATAATAACAGGTTAAAAAAAAGGATTTTGATGTAATATATCTAGGCATTATAATTGTGAAATATATTATACTTAACACCATCAAGTTATTGTAATTTATTTTGGACAGCTTTAATTTTGAAAGAATGTCTTTTTATTTATTATTATAATATATCCTGGAATGAAGTCAATTAAAATATAGATGCTTAATTCTTCAAGCTCATTAGACAAGCATTAATTGACCACCGTATATGAAGTCCTGCACTACCCCCCCACCCGAAAAAAAAAAAAGAAGCTAGTGAAAAGACAGAATGTTTAGGCAATTCTCTATGCCCTAGAGAGGTGTGTGGCCCCATTCTGTGAATGAAGTGGGTGGGACCTGGGATGAGCTGAAGTGAAACTATAAGATAGATCTTTAAAATATGATTATATAACTTTTTTTATGAAGGGAAACACTAGACTCTTTTACATATTCATATTGAAATATAAATATAAAACAACTTCCAAAGCCAAATAAAAATGATATTGGGTCATCTACTTTTTTGCTTGTTTACTTCTACATATTTACATTCAGGACTATGAAATGAAAAATTATAATTCTATCATTAATTACTACAAAATTTAAAAAGAAAAGTGGTCACTTCCTTTAAAAATGTATCTTATATCTGTAAATAATATCATCGGAAGATTTCAAAATCATCTTGGCTATTCCT
>NW_011894706.1:0-2031 GCF_000151845.1 Pteropus vampyrus | reverse complement strand
AAGGTCACCTTTAAATGATTCAGTCCACTAAATTTAAAGTGCCAAAGAATCCTGTTTCCAAGAAGATTAACTTGAAATATTTAAATATTTAAAAGTTAGACCTACTGTTTGTAAGTATAATATCTTTTCCCTGTGTTCTTGATAAAAGAATGAAGAACTGCACCTAGCTAGAATCCTCATGCATTTTCCATATTTTTTGAATGTAAACTTAGAGAAATCAGGTTAAAACAAACATAATATTGGCATTTTTTTTTTCGTGCAGAGGATAAGAAAGGGGACAGAAAGGAATATAGAGAGAACAAAGCTGAATCTTTATAGGCAAACAAACATTAACATTATAAGCAAACAAAATGTTAACATCAGTTAATTCGGAGGTGTAAGTACATGGCTATTTGCCTCTCTCTGTATTTTCTATTTGTTTGAAATATTTAATATGTATGTTATTATGTATTAAATAATACTATATGTACATATCTGTGTGTGACAGTGATTACTTATATACTGTGTATTTATGTCTGTCTATGTTTGTATGTATAAAATCTGGACTGATTCATACCAGATTAACATGGACCCATAATTCCTTATCTAAAGTCTTTGGGGCCTGCTGGGTTTTGAAATTCGAACAGAGTTGAGAATGTTAATCTAATACACATGGTATGTATTCCATGATTCCCTCAGGGAGTTTGGAGGCAGCACCGTAAATCGAACCCATCCCTAGATGAACTGCCTAAACACCTCACATGGTTCAGGTCAGGTTAAATTTTGCCTCTAAATTCATTTTTTCAAATGCTTACTGCTTTCCAAATTTTAATTTTCCAAATTGCCGATTAGGGATTGTAGACCTGTAATGGGCTTCTTAATGGCGAAATCTGAGGGTATTTTTCTTATTTTTCTTTTCACTCATTTGTAATCTCTGAAACAAACCTGTGCTACAGCCAAGTAATAGGATTGAGAAGGAAGAGAAGCAGACACAAAACTCTTACCTTCTCAGGGGTGAACTAAACACGGCTGAACCCTAGCAAGGGCCCAGGGCCATTCACTTCCCAGAAGGACATCACAATTAACCTAAATCTGAGTGCTGCTGAGCAGGAGCCCCCATTGGGGAGAGAAAAAAAGCCAACGTGTGGGGTTGAGCCCCTTGGAGGGGGGCAGAGAGAGAGAGGGAGTGGCAGAGCAGGGCTGCTTCAAAAAGTATCACAATCTCTTGCTGCCATTTATAAAATCCTACTGAACCACTCACTGGTCAATCTACAAACTAGTTAATATGACCCACGTAATAAAGTATTGTCTCGATTTGTACTGCAAAGCAGAGCAAAACAAAAGCCAAAACCCCAAAGAAAGAATGGGTAATAGAACAATCGGGAGCGGGGGATCATTTCATAAAATATATAAATGTCTAACCAATGTACTGTATTCCTGAAACTAATAAAGAAAGCAATAGGATAAAAATGTGAGTGTAGCCCAAGTCAGGTTTTTTCACTACCTCAAATAATCCACCATTCACACTTAAAACAAAAAAAAATTTCCTGTTATGTAATTCCTCTCTGCCATCCCATTCAATTCTTATCCTCACTTTTGCTAAGCTTCTATACATAATTCTTGAGCACTAACTCGAGAAAACCTCTCTACCCATCCCTGACTGTGCATGTACTTGCTTTACTGACGTTGATATATGTGTTCATCGTTGTCTGAGAAGATTAACATTAAGTATCTTCTGCTGGATTTTATTAATTTCTTATGTGCTTACCTGAAAAGGCAGAGTAGACTCTCCGACCTTTGCACAGAGATCAAATTTTGCTCGTCTCCACTGAGATTCAGAGATTCCGATTAGATCGCCTTGCTTTTGCAGATTTCCATTCCACCCAGTGATGTTCTCATAACAACTGAGAGATGTGAATGCTGAGACAGATGATACCAAAACCACACCTGTTCGAAAATATTTTTGAGTATTCCATTTAACAGTCTCTAGTGGCTTTTCCATAATTAAAATTACTTCAAACTACTTTGCTGTTAAATATAATTTTCTCACTT
>NW_011894705.1:7712-10445 GCF_000151845.1 Pteropus vampyrus | reverse complement strand
AGCCAGTGCCTTCAGCGAGGAAAAGAAGTAAAAGATATTCGGATTGGAAATAAAAGATAAAACAGCCTTTATTCACAACAGACAAAATCATCTAGGGAGAAAGTTCTATGAAATATCCAAAAAAGCGACTACATTTAACTTAGCACAGCAATGTGTGTATATGACACTTATATTTGACACTTATATATTTAATTCTAGAGAAAATTGAATCACTTGAATCATTTTCCCAGCTGAAATATTTGACACTTATATATTTAATTCTAGAGAAAATTGAATCACTTGAATTATTTTCCCAGCTGTTATATTATCTGATTGACATGAACTCGGGGTCTTATAAACAAAATAGAGACTACCCAGGAACCTAAGAAAGAGAAAGACTGGAAGTCTCATCCGAGATAAGGCACACCACCTCTTCCTTGACAGACCACGTGGACGCCCGGCCTGGCTTTTCCCCAGGTGTCCCAACGCAGCCCTCAGAGCTAGTGCTTATCCTGAAGTCCAGCTCCTTCAGAAGCACGGCCATTATGAGGAGGAAACGAAGTCAAGGCCAGCATGTTCCCCTGCGACAATGACAAGCCTTTCATCACTGCTCCGGTACTAAACAGAGACTGGTACCCAGCGTTTCTGAACTCCTTGCTAACTTTCGAGGATGAGGCAGTTCATCTACCTTTCTTTACCAGACGATGCAGTTCGAATCACATGCACCGTCAGATAGGATTTAATTCACTTTCTTTTAAAACAGAGCTCTGCCAAATAGGCTAAAGAAGTTGCTAGATTCCTGGGAAGAATTTCCAGGAGGACAGTACCGATGGGCACTTCGCTTCCTACGCAAGAGCATTCGCCAAATACGCGCTGGGCTGCTTGGTGTGCCGGCCGCCATTTCGGTCACTAAGGAGGCAGAGGTGAACGAGTCACTGTCCCGTCTCCTGGAGAAGCTTCAGTTGGTGGAAGAATGATGTGCGAACACGTAGCGAAAATGCATTGGCCCGAACCCTGAACGAGGGATGCGCTGAGGTCCTTGGAAACGAGGCACGTGGACCATTTTTTCTTGGGTGAGGGGAAAATGAAGGAGGCGACTTTAGAGATAAGAAAGGAATATACAGGACAGAACGCTCTATGGGTTACAGCCAGAATGTTTACATGTCACCTATCTGCTTCGTTTTCAAAAGCAGTAATGTCCCTGAATGCCTTCATTGACGCTGTGCTACACGCTAACTGCAATCGGCATCCTTTTCGTTAACTGACCCGGCACCGCTGGACACAACCCTTCCTCGGGGAGCTTCTTTGAGCTGAATGGAGGATGCGAGGATGGACGGGCAGGGGGAGGGGCAGCGGAGGCGGAGCCTGCGAGCTGGTGCCATCCGCGCTCCAGGCAGCCCCTGGGGGCGGACGCAGGTGCATCTCCAGGCAAACGCAGCCTTCTCTCAGCTTCTACTCACGCCCTTTCCTGCTCCCGCTGAACCCTTCTGAAAGAGCAAGTCTCTGAAAAATCACCTGAATAAGAATCTCCATCTCGGGCTCTGCTTCGAAGGAACTTAAATTAAAACACTGACTGTTCCCAAATGTATTACTCGAAGTTTGCGATATCAAAGTTATCGCCATTCCAATTTCCTATTCCTTTCAAAACACAACAGACACGACCAGCCCGTGAAAAGCACATCAGCGTCGAGCAGCTCCGAGAACCAGCTTCTACCGTGGTGAACACACTCATGTGTAAACGCACACACGCGTACACACAGACACACGTGCACACACAGAAGGCGAAATGGTAGTTTACGTTTGTTTATAATTCTATGGAAATCTGTACCTCTGTTTCCTTTCCATGTAAAAACAGATCACTTTACCAACTTCATTACAGCCACCCAAGAAAGACAACTTCACTCCCCCTCCATCCTTCAAAAAAATGCCGTCGCTTCTCACGTTTCCCTGAGAAGGGATAAACCTCCCTTTATCCTTCTCGAACGGTATCACTACTTTCTTTCAACTTTCAGTTCACTCTAACAGGCTGAATTCTCTACACATACATTTTTCTGTTTTTCTCTCAAAAACGGTGAGCGTATAAGGAAGCAAAAACACATGTCTTCTTCCCTTTATTACTTGATTTTGCAGTTTACTCCTAAGACAAGTATCCAGCTGGGGTAACGTGGCAAATGTTAAGTTTTTGAACTAATTAAAAAAAAAAAATCCAAAGAAACAGCACAATTGTGATCACTACTGCATTCATGACATAGAAAGCGGAAAGCAGTCTCTAGTTCATCGTGATCCTGGTAAAAGGAGTCAATGTTTTCTGAAATAAATGCATTGACTGCCACTCACGTTCCTCGTTGTAAGTTTATTTAAGGATATAGTTATGAGGCTATGGTTAAATTTTTATCCCATCTATTTTTCAAAACATTCACCGAAATGCATTAAAACATGGGAAGTTAAATTAGAAATAAAACTGGGAGACAAATTTTGACCATATACATTTCGAGTTAAATTTTTACCACTGGCTCATACAGTGAGAGGCGTCAATGCAGCGTGGCTGGACCTCAGCACAGTACGCGTGAGGTTTCTACTAATAATGAAGCTTCGTGATAACTGAGAAGTTATATCTTCAACTCAGAAGGACAACAGAGTTAAAAACCATATGCATTAGGGAATAACGTGTTCTTCAATCAGCATGTCGTCTCCTACCTGAAGTCGGCTCCTGCTCGTCTGCCGTTCTCCGGAGTCCCAGGGTCTGGACACATG
>NW_011894705.1:0-2532 GCF_000151845.1 Pteropus vampyrus | reverse complement strand
ATTATATTAAATAACACTATAGTGAAAATTTGATTTAGAACTCCACATTTTTATGTTTTGCAGGCTTTAAAGACAAATGCATAAAACAGGTACATGACATGTAGAGATGTGGCTTGTGATGCCGAGAGCATAAAGCGCAACGGAGTAGGGCTTTTTGTATGTGATTGAAGTTAACCAGGTATCAATTTAAGCTAGACTGTTATGACTATGATATTATGTGCTATTTCCGTGGCAACTACAAAGAAAATACCTATAGAGGGAAAATGAGAAGAGCATCCCAAGGTATCACTACAAAAAAATCAAACACACACAAAGGAAGATACATTAATGGTGGACACGAGGAACGAAAAGCTGTAAGACATAAAAAACAAATAAAATGCTGAAAATGACCTAAAAGTGCTTGATCATTAATTTCTTCAAACGTAAGTGGAATCTATTCTCTGAATAGGCCAAGTTTTGTCTCTCCAAAACTCATGCATTGAAGTCCTAACCTCAATACCCCAGAACGTGGCTGCGTTTGGAGACGGGATCTTTGAAGAAGTAATTAAATTAAAATGAGGTCATTCTGATGGGTCCTAATCCGAAATGACTGGTGTCCTTATGAGGAGAGGTGATCAGGACAGAGACTCGCCCACGCGGAAGATCACGTGAAGACGCAGGGGACAGAGCCTTCTCCGGGTGAAGGACAGACGCCTCTGAGGAGAGCGAACCTGCCGACACCTTGATCTCAGACTCCGGCATCCAAAATTGTGAGGGAATAAATTTCTGTTGTTTACATCTCCCAAGCTGTGGTAGTTTGTAGCAGCACCGGCAGACTAACACACTCCCCAGTCAAAAGACACAGACTGGCAGAATGAATTTTTTAAAAAAGAGTACAGTTCTATGCAGTACAGATCTAAAGGGATTCTCTCGTATGCCATCTACGAGAGAATCCCTTTAGATCCAAGGACACAAAGAAGTTGAAAGTGAAGAGCAGCCCAGTCCGCGAGCTGGACAGTAGAAAGGTGACTGCCGGGGAGAAAGGCCTGGAATTATCGTGTACAGACATAGAATTTCAGTAGGGTAAGACGGAACTATTCTGGATATGGACGGTGCTGCTCTATTCAGGACAGTGTGAATATGCCTAATGCCATACGCATAGAGAGGCGGAACGGTCACTTCCATGTTACATGTACTGGACCACTGGGTGTGAACATTCCGACACGCCGTAGATCTGTACCTCACCAGCAAACCAACTTCCATCAATCTGACAGTTCTACGCTTTCGCTGCCACCCCCCACCATGGGTCACCATTTGTGCCACATGCGAGGGCAGGGCTCCTGATGAGCAGGCTGTGGTCCACTAGTACGTCTCTAAACCGCTCTCCCAGATTCTAGTTTTAATTAGTTAATCCCAATGCGGAATATTACTTCCACCATTTTTTTCTGCCATCATCAGTCAGATGGCTTCTATATTTCTTCAGCAAAATGTTCACTGCCGTGTCAAACGGAGACGGCTTCGTCGAGGGGAGTGGCCATCACCGTGAGCCAGACGTAGTCGGCTAGAGTGTGCCTCCTGGTTCGCTTACACAGGGCCACACCGGTCTGAGACACAACGCGGAGGCCGAAGCTGGCCCAGCACTGTTCCCCCTTCTCTGTTCTTCAAACAAGAAGAGCGGTAAAAATAAAAGAGAAAACTGAAGGTACCCATCCAAGATCCATTCTGGATCTTTTTGAAGATGACAAGGTCTCTTATTTATTAAAGACAGTGTGCTTGTGGAGCTTCTGTGATCACACAGGATGAGTCAGCCAAGCCTGAGTGGCTGACAGGTGGTAGGACAGAACAGAAAAGTGATGAGCGACGAAATGCAAAATCCGGCTGATTTTCTGAAACAGACTTTTATGGGCTAACGGCAGGAAAAACATGGCGACGAACATGGACAAGTCAACAACGAGCTCCATAAACCCAACGATCTATTTCGCCGGCATCATGAGCAATTAATTTCTCTGAAAACTGATGCTTTAAGCTGGACAGAGTCACAGAGGACGGTCTGCTTTATGCAGGGTTCTCAGTGCTTCAGATGCTTCCAAAAGACAGGAAATACTGATTTTAATATCATTTAACTCTAATTTGGTTGAATTATAGCTCTTGAAATTTCAGAAGACACATGCCAAAGATATTCATAAATATGTTAAACTTCAGTCAGAACCTTGGAGATAAAAATCTAAACTGGAAATAATCAACGGGTAGATTCATTAAGCAAGAAGTAAAATTACGTGAATGGATGAACAGATACAAATTAGTTGTAAAAGTCTTTGGGTGAACTTTCATTTAAATGTGTACATTATACTAATGCATACATATTTAAATGACTTTTTCAAAGCATGTTGGTTCTCAGCATCTCATCAGAGCCTCACGGGGTCTCTATGAGGTATATAAGGCACTACGGAATATGCTTCTCCCATCGAATGATCCTCCTGGAGGACATGTCTTGTGACTGCTAATTAAAATTCAACATGAAGTTATCTGGAGCAAACTCTACAGCTAGACTCA
>NW_011894704.1:5255-6383 GCF_000151845.1 Pteropus vampyrus | reverse complement strand
GGCAATATAAAACGAACCCCTTAGCCAAGTAGGTGATAGAAGCAAAAATTACTTTGTATGAAAATGAAAAAGCAAGAGTTTCATTTCAAGCATTCACAAACAGGATGGTTCAGATCAATTTTCCTATTGAGAGAAATTAGAAAACCAGGACAAATTATACAATATATTTTGAACACATCAGGCAGGAGAAAGATAACTAGAGAATTTAACCCACCATTTAGGGCAGCTTTTCCTTCAGATGTTTCTAATGAATTTGAAGCAGATACTAAGATATTTAGGAACTGACCATAGGTTTCAAAAGACTCATAGAACTACAAGGAGAAAAAAATAGATTTTAGAGCCACCAATAAGGAATGGTTTTGATAAACTCAACAAGGTAAACATTTAAGGAAGGTTCATTTGGAAATTGAATAGCAAAAACTAAAAGCGAGTTCTGAATCACCTCAAGTATTGTTTGAATTCAGATAATCTAATACTATAACTATCTCTTAGGTAATAGCTAACCAGAAGCAAACATCATTGCTCTCTGCAGAAAGATAACATCATCCAGAGCTTCAAATTATCGATTTTTTTCCTATACCACTTCCAGTGCTCAATCTAAAATATCAGGCATATGACAAAATAAAATTATGTTAGTGAAAAACCAAAGGAAACATGACATATAAACACATCCATGTGGATCTTGAAAAAGAAGATGTCACACAGATTTTGAAACAATTTTGCTTACTATGCTCAAGGAATTAAACTCTATGATTACAAATTTGACAGAATACTGAAAGCTATGGAGCAGTTTTAAGAAGAGCAATAATGAACATTCACTTTAAAGGAGCCAAGTATAAACTCAAAACTGAAAAATATAAAAACAAATTAAAAACTCATAGATGGCCTTAATAGATTACACAACTGAAGAGAGATTGGGTTAACTAGAAATTGGATAAGATTAAAATATCCAGAATGAAACACAAAATAGAGAAATAGAAAATACAGGAAGTGTTTTAGAGTCATATGTGAATGTGATTGAATAAAGGTTGAGGAATTTGGACATAATGGGGGCTTTCAGGAACTGGTAATACTCTATTTTTTGAGTTATATGGTAGTCACACAGATGTGTTCATTTTATAATTCATT
>NW_011894704.1:0-1482 GCF_000151845.1 Pteropus vampyrus | reverse complement strand
GCACTTTATTACTACCATGGTAAATATGTTAGGATTTAATTGTCAATTAGTTTATGGAATTTCATACAACTTTGTCCTGAGGCTATTTAGACTTTAAAAACATAATTTTTAAACATACAACTTAAAGTGCAAATACATCTTAAAGAAATAAAATAGTAAGATTATTGAGAGCTTTGCAAGAAACTGATTCTTCTAAAATGAGAACATTATTTTAGCAATAACACAGCAATAACATCTCCAGTTGTCACTACTAAGGAAATATGAACATTTATAACTTATAATTTCTATCAAGATTATACATTAATGGTATCTTTTGTGCTTGCATTCTGAAATCATATTACATGCTGATAATATGGTTATAGTCTCCTATGATAACCTCTAATAGTTTATACAAGAATGTTCTTATTGATATGTCAACTGTGAATTATTATTGTATAATAAATGGTGATGTTAAGTAAATCAAACACTAAATCTCATGCTTTAGAAATAAGTACTATCCTAAAACTTCCACTTATTTGCTCCATGTAAAATGATCTGAATTTTGTCTTCATTTGCTCACTATCTAAAGTTTCAGTGTACTTAAGCTTTCTCTCTACTGTTATTTTTTCATTGAAAAGGAGTTTCCACACTTTATATAACATATTTGAAAAGTTTTTCATCTTTGTATTTTGACCTACAAGCATACAAGGCTATATATATGTATATTTGTAAATATAGAGCCTATATCACTAAATGTAGTAAATAATAACTGCTCAACTTAGTCTCGTGTGCATGGGCATGTATCACTGAGAATCAATCAAGAATCAGTTTTTTAAAGAAAAGGAAAATAGAAATGCAATAAGAAACAATATATAGTATTTTCTTTAAAAATATTAATTTTCTTAAGATAGAAATAATTTTATAACAGTTAAAATGACGAGCTGAGAACAGGCCTCTGTGTTCTTTGTGTTCTCACCCAAAACCCAATAAAATGTTAAAAAGATGATGCATTGGAATGAGACCTTACAGAAGTCTACCCCTCATGTGCCTTATATTTAGAATTTCTGATAGAAATATGCCGCAAATAAAAATTTAAAAACTAGGAGGTGCACACAAGTCGAAGTTAAAACACAACTCTATTTTCTGAAAAAGCAGGGTATATTCCTAAGTGATAATATGAGATTTTTGCTTGATTTAGTTCTAAAGACAAATTGGAGGGGAAAGGAGATCATGGTACAAGTATCCTTCTAGGATGTGTTTAGCCACAAAATATATCAGACTTCAAAAGCAACTCTTCTTGAAGTTTAGTTTTAAGCAGAATATCAGAAGAATGGCAGGACTTATCTGGGAACAGCCAAGACAAGACCTGGTAGAATAGGTATCAATGTTAAGGAGTCTAGAGAAAGCCACATGTGCTGTGGTATAAATCAGGCTTCTGTTGGGAGATGGCTCTCTATGGATTTCTCATGCTCCTGCATTTTCAGGGCCTTCTGAGGAAAAGAC
>NW_011894703.1:582-940 GCF_000151845.1 Pteropus vampyrus | reverse complement strand
TGGGCATATAGAAGTACAGCTATACCCCAACTAATTTAAAACTATGGGATAAATAGGGAACTCTCACACTTCAAGGGATCCTCACAATCTGGCAGTTTGTTGGATCCTCACAAACATACCTATCCTCTCATACGGCTTCCAAGGGAGGCTACTTTAATCAGAACATACGTTTACAAACAATTAAACATCGATTATCACATGAAAATATGAACAATCAAGATTCACTGAAGATTTGAGGAAAACTAACATCAAGAAAAAAGGGTACCTTATTCACCAAATAAAAGAACACCCAAGGCATCCAAGTAAAAAGAACAGGAGATAGCTATGCAATATATAAGTACAATTAATATCCTTAGCA
>NW_011894703.1:0-532 GCF_000151845.1 Pteropus vampyrus | reverse complement strand
ACCTTATTCACCAAATAAAAGAACACCCAAGGCATCCAAGTAAAAAGAACAGGAGATAGCTATGCAATATATAAGTACAATTAATATCCTTAGCAAGGTTTTAGTTGATATCACACTCAAAAGACAATAACAGGATTCTATGATAAAGAAACAGTTAGAAATCTTAGAAAAATAAAAACAACTCAATAAGTGTGCTGAGTGGTACACTGGACATAGCAGAAGATAGACTATATAAGCTGGAATATCTCCCTGATGGATACTCTTAGAATGTAGAATGGAAGGACATAAAAAATAGATGGAACACATAAAGAAAAGTTGAGTTTATGGCCATGCTACCCTAAACAATCCTGATTCCATCTGATCTCGGAAGCTAAGCAGAGTCGGCCTGGCTAGTACGTGGATGGGAGACCACCTAGGAAGACCAGTGTGCTGTAGGTGTAAAAAATAAAAAATGAAGGATTGTAAGCTGACAAGGTCCTTGCAATCTGTGAGGTTGACCAAGGGTTGCCTCGCCTAAGAAAAGAAAGAAAAG
>NW_011894702.1:2385-3467 GCF_000151845.1 Pteropus vampyrus | reverse complement strand
GGTGCAAAATAATTTTTCGGCCTAATCCAGAATTGAAGTAAACAAGAGCTCCCGATCAATTCCAAGTTTGAACAACTTTAAAAATAAATGACATTTATCTATCACAAAACAACGGGAAAAGAGAAACCCTTCTGAGAATTTGAAATGAACTGGCTAATGAGGTGAGAGCTCTTCTCTTTCGATTTTCCTTATGAGGAATATGTTACCTTGCAAAATCTGAGTAATAATTCTGAATAAATTTATGCAGCCATTCGACAAATATTTATCCACACTTACTGTGTTCCAGGCTCTGTGCTAGCTGCTGGGGATACCGTGGTAGGGAAAGAGAAAAGAAAAACAAACAAAAAAATCCTAAAATCCTCAAACCAGAAGAATCCCATGAACAAAGACTTGGTGTGGACTCAGAAGCTCAAGTTATGCTGGGAGATTTCGAAAGGACTTGTTAATATTTCCTTGCGAATACGTTTTAGATTGGCAGTAACACATTTTTAATGATGCAAGAGACTTCCGCCTACGATATCGACTAGGAAGGGTCTGCTATGCTCAGGTTCATATTTCCTGTTAAATATTCTATGCACAATTACCCTCCCACTTGCCCCTCGGTTTTATTTCCAAATGAAGTGAGTGAAGGCTGAACCACCAGGAAACGGTGAAGGAATCTCTGACGCTACCTTTACGGACGTGGCCCAGACGCCTTGGGTCGTTAGGCTCTGAGTGATAACTCAGCCTCTTTCTGTGCTGAGAAAAATCCAGAGTGACGGGAGGCCTTCCACGTGTGACAGACACTGTAGGCAGGCCGACCTGACACCTGTTCCTGGCCGCTTCTCCCCTGCCCGCCTTTACGAGGCCACGAGCAGGGCTGGCTTCATGGGAATGCAGACACAGAGGGCTGTGCCCTCGGAAGGGGGCCTGGCCTGCGGTTTATTTCTCTGTGGTCATCCTAACATTGTCAACAACTTTTTCTTTGCATTTGTGTTTTATGAATCGAAGTCCAATGGGACAACGGAGCGTGCACCGGGAGACTTAGAGCCTCGGCTCACCTCCCTTACCTCTCCCCGCAATCTGTCCTCAGCCACCTTCTC
>NW_011894702.1:0-849 GCF_000151845.1 Pteropus vampyrus | reverse complement strand
TTGAAAGGAACTGTGCCTTTTATGTGAATAATAATGAATTTGGGAATAAAATTCTAGGGTCACAATTTTTTTCCTTAGAACCCTATAAAAATCACTGTCTTTTTATTTTGTATTGCGATTGGGAAGCTGAACAAAAATTTTATATCTTTCTGTCTAAATAATCGTTTTTCCCCTAACTGAAATCGAGTAGGACTACCTGTCTGTATTTGAAATGCACACGTGTCACCAAGATATGGTAAAGTGGGGGGCTTCTTTTAGTTTTTCTTTGATAATTTTTTGCCTTTTAAGTGTTTTAAGCAAATTTTCCCACTTATTCTTCCAATCATTAGTTTGGTTTCCAACAGCACCCACACTCCCCTGCTCTCTGCTGACTTTCTTCCTCTTTCATGGTGAGCAAGCTGGGACCCCCCGATGTGTCTCTGCACCCTCGTCTTCATCAGTGGGAGACTGAATCGACCCCTGTCGGTCACCAGTGTAGACTCCACCTGCAGTTTGCTGATCAATGTCCAATCTTACCTGGCAGTGAGGCAGGTGTTTTATGGCTCCATCTGTGGTCCCCTGCCCCCCTCCCCCCGCAGGTGTGCTGCACATAGAGACAGGCCACGAGAAAGCTTACCTTTCTGAATGTGCAGGTGGGCTGGGGAGAAAATATCAAAGGTGCCGCTATGGGGTGATAAGACAGGTGTGTGTTCAGGGGCAGGTGCGGGTCAAGGTCCCAGGCGCACCTGGTTAGCTCCCTGGGCCACGCTGAGAAAGAAGGTCTATGGGGCGAATGTTCCCATCAGCAGCTTTTTTATGTAGGGATTTAGAACTCCAGAGACCATCTTCCCCGTCCTGCCGACCACCGCC
>NW_011894701.1:3850-6416 GCF_000151845.1 Pteropus vampyrus | reverse complement strand
CCCTAGATGATGCTGATGCTACTGATCTTAGAAACCACACTTTTAGAACCACTGCTTTGGACTATGCCAGGCTAGAAAAAGTGAGAAAATAAAAAGAAGAAAAGAAGGAAATATATTATTTTTCCCCTAATAGTATTTTTAAAAGCCTAGTATCAGTAGTATAAATTTAAGTTTCAAGCCACCGTGAACACATTAATATAGGGCCTTTATGTTTGCCAGGGTAGTTAATCCTAGTGCTGCAACATTAACCCCTGAACTCTCATTAGCTTAACACAATAGAGGTTTAGTCCTACTTATATAAAGTCCAGTATGAGTCAGTGGCTTTCCTCTGTAGAGCAGTACAGCATCTGGAACATGTGGCCCTCAATGTTGCTGAGGCAGGGGAAGAGAGGAGAGATGAACAAGGTAAACTGGCTCTTAACTGACTCAGCCTGGAACTGACACAGGTTACCTTCTCTTAGAGTCCATTGGCCAGAACTAGTCAGATGATGATCTCACCCTAAGTACAAAGGAAGCTAGGAAATGTAGGGGAGTACATGGGTAGTTAGTAAGCCCTATATCTGTGCTAGCACCTAAAAACTTTAGTGTCCTATATTTTGTGATTAGGCAGAGCTAGAAGTAGAAAGAGGCCCGTGAGCTGTCAAAACCATATGTATACCACTTGCAACAGTAAGTTTTCAAACATTATTGTTTTTACTTTAAAAATATCTCTTCTATTCTATGAGTAATTTATGGTTTTATTCCTAATTTTCCATGTGGCAGTAAGCAGAGTATCTAATGACATCACTATCTCAAAAGAAAAATCTGCTGTAAAAACTCTTTATCCCTGTTACAAATAATTTGGTAAGCCTTTGTTATCAGGGCATTTTAGTTGTTCTGTTAAAGACTGTTTAAATAAGGCACAATCTCTTTCTTTGCTGATTTTGCCAAGCACATAGTTCTTTAGGTAATTGCTGAAGTGATTAAATATGCTGCTAGAGTCTAGACAGCTTGTGCCGATTGGCAACAGGGCATTATCAGGACTTTAAAACCAACTTGTGGGCATTTTTGAAAACAAAGGAATGAAACTTATATTTAGTCTACCCATATAAATCCTACTGTTAGCTAAGTATTAGATAATATTGTACAGAATATTGTCAGTGAGAAATAAAGCACAGTTTTGGTTTAATTTTTTTTCTTTAATTAAAGAATCTGAATCTACTTCAGATTCCCTTTTACTGCAATTGCCTGCCTTTGAAATTCTTTACTAATGGTGCCTCCACAAAAATTGATACTGTTGAGCAGGGCTTCTCGCCACATAAAGACTCTGGTCACGGGCTAACATCTCCTGTTTTCCTCTGCTGATGGGAAGACCTTACTTGGCAGAAAAAACTTTAGGAACATGCTACACACCCAGTCTCAGTAGCTCTGAGGCAAATTTCCAATTCAATTTTGTCTCTTAGATTGTGCAGGCTTAATTAACACTACTGATATGTTGAAACAATATGATGATGATATGTTTTCTGTAGAAACATGCTTGACTGGTAGCAGTCACCTGTCTTTGGTAAACTGAAATACTGTATGTCATGATTATTAGAAAGCATCTGAGTTATGTACTTTGATGCCTTAGTTATATGGTCTCCACTTACATTTAGAGTTTTTATAGGATATTTCCCCCACAGTTATTTAGTAGCTACCAGAGAGGCAGCTTTTTTAAATTAATAAGTTACAGATCAGCATCATCCTTCCCACTGAACAGATAAAGAAACTGAGACAGTTTTGTGACTAGCCCGAAGCATTCTGGTGAGTCAGGGAAAGAGAGTTAAACCTCAGTTTATATGTTCAGGCTGAAGTACCTACTGTAACTCTGAAGTTAAATTTCTGGAGGCAGAGATATTCTCTTATTTTAATATTTGTTAGAACAGTAGAATGATGTACAGTTATAAAAATTAGAGGCTATTTAAAACAAGTTATCTGATCCATCTCAGAAGTGTGGTTACAATCTTCTACCTGGGATGGGTAAAGAAAGACTTGAGTATACACAGAAGGCTGCAAACAGCAAGATGCTACAGTTGGTAGAAGTAGGTTCCAGTGACAGCTGTGTAATTTTAGCCATGTCACTTAACCTCTCAAGAACCTCAGTGTCTTTACTTATTAAATGTGAGGCATTGGAGTAAATGTTCCCTAAGATCTAAATTTCTTTTGCAGAATTTAAAAACTTGTATTTCTTTTAGAAAGAAACCTCCTTAGGTGAATCTTAATCCAACCAAAATTCCCATTCTTTTAAAGATTTATTTTTAAATGCAATTGCTTTTAGAGTCAGTTTCCTTGGCTCTGACTTGGCATCTGGAATTTTCTCTCTGTCATCAGTTCTGCTGAAATGCACAGAAGGGAATTGGGGAATGAAGCTTGGCTGTGAGGAAGCTGAGTGTGCAGAGCAGGCACAAACTTGTAAGGCCAGGTTCTCTTCACAACCCTGCTTCTCAGTCTTCCAGAGTTGGTGGCTGAACTCTAAACCACCTCCTGATACTCATAGCACCTTACTGATGGACAGAGGAAATTTTTGTGTAGGGAGGGTATTTGCTAG
>NW_011894701.1:0-1855 GCF_000151845.1 Pteropus vampyrus | reverse complement strand
TCTGTCAAGTGCAGAGGTACCAAGCCCAGATTACAGCCATATCTGATAAGTTAGATCTGTCTTCCCCTATTCTCTTCCATCCTCCTGCCCCAAACGCACAGGTACCAAGATGGGAAGAGATGGAGTGAGCAGAAAGCTGACCAGGCTGCCTCCACAAACCTGGATAAGCTCCCAAGCCTGAAGCAAATCTGAGCTGGAAGAGGAGAAAAATTGCAGGTTAACTTAGGTTTGGAGTTTTGATAATGAAAATCACCTGAGACAAGCAAATATTTGTTTATGACTAGGAAGTGATTAGGATAGCTATGAGACTGATGGGAAATTTTCACCTAGTGACAGGGAAGAATATATGAAAGGAGCAGATTTGAAGGAGCAGAAGTGGGAGAGGATAAATCACTTTCATTTCACACCATACTGGTCCTAGTTCCTTCAATAACCTGGTTATGCTAGTAAATGAATAAGAATTATAATACTGTTCTTAAAGGATAATGGGGAGCCTATTTAGATAGCGCAACAGGGATGACCTCTTAGGAAACAATGAGTGAGAAGGAGCCAGCTGTGCTGTATTTGCCAGGAGCTGGGTGAAGGAGGTAACTGCAAGGTCCAGGTAGAGAGAACAGCATGTGTAAAGTTTATGTGGAGTCATATGATTGGCATCCAGTAAACATTTGGGTGGCTTCAACCGAAGATATTTTCATTCTTTGCACAGGGCACTGAGTTAAATGTCAGGTCTACAAACAGAATAAATGCCTCCTTCACTGAGGTTTAAGGCTTAATTGATCAATGTTAGGAGAGAAAAAAAAAAAACCCACTTTGATAAAGTTAAGATCTAAAGGTTCTAAAGAGCAAAGAAGCTCCTGTCCTCTGCCCTCAAATTCCGATGACCCCAGATAACATTCTCCTTTTCTGAGAATTGCCCTGACAAGCAGGCTTTCCTAGTGCGCTGGTGACCTTTTGTGGAGTGTAGGGGCAGCTGGGTAAAGAAACATAGAGCTCTTCTGACAGTCCTGGGATGGAGGCAAAAACCTCTTAACTTGTTCTAGGACTCTGCTTATGTGTAAGGCTTAGAAAAGTCTACTTGTTGTAAGTGTGCCATCCAAAATAATAGAGGTAGATGTCAACAACTTTGTCAGCAGGGGCAGATATAACTCCTTGTGTTGATACAATGATTGGAAAAGTGGCTTGTCTTTGCTGACATAAGTTTGTTCACTCAGGAAATAAAAATTATAGAAAGATGAACTGGTGGCCTGCTGAAGTTCTGGGAGTCTCTGCGGAATGTGGACTCATCCATTTAAAACTTAGATCCTGGGCAGACAGTGACCTCAGGGAGGATTTGTGTGGGCGGCACTTTCCCCGCCTTGCTGGGGTTCCAGCTGGCACTCATTCTCTACCAGGAGATGGAGCATTCTGGGGCAGGGAGCAATGCATCAAGTACTGTGGGGGCTCCCAGGAGACAAGAACTGATTGATAACCTTTGCTTTCAAGGAACTCTCTAGTTGGGAGACAGAACCTATATTGCCAACATATCCAGCAGTCACATGTTCAGAGCCAACCCAAGGAAATAAAGAGAGAGGTAAAATATGTTTCCTGTGAATACAAGAAAATACAATGCAATCTAAATGACCAGATTTTCCATATCTCTAGCTTTTAATTTTATGTATTCACTTTCCCGATAACACATGCTCAACAGAGAAACTGACAAGTGCAGACTGTGTAAGAAATCAGCTATTTTCGTTTTTAAAGAATATTTTATAAATAGAGATGGGACTTCTGATTTTCAGAGGAAAGAGTTTGTGCTATGTCTTTCTTCTTTTCTCACTGGCAGGGAGAAGTAATTTGCCCTGTTAGAACCTGCACC
>NW_011894700.1:3336-3656 GCF_000151845.1 Pteropus vampyrus | reverse complement strand
CTTACAGATATACTAATGTATATGTTAAATATTTTTCTTACCACATATTTTATAATAAAGAAAAACTAAAGATAGCATGGAGTCCGTCAGTAGAGGAGGGCTTGAAAAGGTACCGTGTATGTATGCACAAGGTCATTGCTGTGGGGCGATTAGAGAAGAGGAGCGAGCCCTCTGGAATGATGTGCAAAAATGCCAAGGTATGTGGTTAGCTGGAAAAAGCAAGTCGCAAAACTGTATAAATCCCACACACGTGCACGTGCACCTACATGCACACACATGATCGATCCTACATCAAAAGCAATCTGGAAGGACACTCACCG
>NW_011894700.1:0-1811 GCF_000151845.1 Pteropus vampyrus | reverse complement strand
GGTGGTTCACAAATTGGCCAGGGAAAGAAAATATACATAACTCAGTCCAAGCCATGCTTGCCACCAGCAAAACAGTCCGAGCACACCATCTTCCAAGAGTGATAGATGCTACCATTTATTGAGCATCTAAAATATGCCTGGCTCTCTGCTGCATGCCTCACATATCATTTTTAATCTTCACAATCCTGAAAAATAGGTATTATTTCTCAAGTTTACAGATGAGGAAATTGAGACTTCAGAGAGGTTAAGTGTTTTGTCCAAAGCCAAATGGCTATTAAGGAGTAAAGCCCAGATTTGACTGTAGGCCTGTATAACTCCAAAGTCTGTGATCTTTCTACTATATATTACTGCCTCCGTGAATATAGAGGAAGTTGTGACTTACTTTTGCATTTCAAGTACATGCTAATGTTCTAATCTACATATAGAGTCTTGAATCACTACAGCAGTGCCCAGGATGCAGGGTCATTCTCCCTTGATCTGTGTCAAGTTGTGAAGTATCCTTCTCACCTTACAGAGTTGTTAGATGTGGGCATCACTCATGTTTATTTCACTTCCCACCTAGGTGGCGGCTTTGAAATACATCCCATCTGTCCTCCACGATGTGGAAACAGTCTTTGATGCGAAGTTACTCAGGTGAGAGCTTATAATGTACTTTCCTGGGCTCTGTTATCGAGCCAGAGATTGAAAAGAAGGGGAAGGTTCTTGTAGGGAATTCCAGACAGGCAGGCAGGCACTCAACGAGGGGACAGAGAGGACACATGGTAGGAGCTTCCTATAGGGCCTTCAGTGTGAGATTATTACATTTTTGTTGTGTTATGTCAGACTTTGGTGAAAACTTACTATGAGATAAGCATCCTTCTTTGATGATACAAATACTACAGGATGCAAAGTTGTAGATTAAAAAACTGATGTTTGGTGTAAATGTCTCTATTTCACTTAGACTTGAAGATTGTTTGATGTTTCCAATCTCTGCCCTGAAAGCCCTTTTGCTTTCTCCTTCTTCACTTTATTCTTCTCATGAGGTGAATGCATAATCTTAATACGATTATGCTGTTAGAATGGGGCCATCTGAGCCAGATATGCCCTTTTCTTCTTTTCTTATATTCACTTAAGTTCCAAAATAGCATGTACAGGATTTAAAAAAGCTTTTTATATTGAAATACTTCAGGATGTGGAAATGAGTTGCAAAGGTGGTATAGAGTTCCCATACGCCCTTCACGTGGCTTCCCTTAGTATTCACATTTCCTCTAACTATGGTGTATCTCAGCGGTCCTCGACCTTTGTGGCACCAGGGACCGCTGCTCCCATGAGGATCTAATGCCTGATGATGTGAGGTGGAGCTGAGGCAGTGATGCTGGCGCTGGGGAGCGGCTGCAAATACAGATGGAGCTTCGCTTCCTGGCCTGCCGCTCACCTCCTGTTGTATAGCCCAGTTCCTAACAGGCTACAAACCAGCACTAGTTTGCAGCCCAGGGGTTGGGGACCCTTGGTATATCTTTCAAATCTGAGAAGTTAACCTGGGTACAATTCTATTCACTGCATGCCATACTTTATTCAGAGCTTACCAGTTTTTTCTTTACTATTGTCTTTTTCTTGTTTATGTGACCATTTCTGCTGGCTTCTTCTCATATTTCTGGTCTTAAACTAAATGCAATTTTCCTAGAGAAGCTACCTCTGTAAATAAATTAAATTCCTCCCCAGGTCCCTGCACCATTTCTCTCTGACACAACTCCCTATTTATTTTCTTCACTGTGTATATCGCCTTGTATTGATTTGTTTACTTCTGTGTTGTTTGTGGACCTCCATTAGGA
>NW_011894699.1:3297-4223 GCF_000151845.1 Pteropus vampyrus | reverse complement strand
CCCATCCCCGGCCTGTCGCCTAAGGTGGGACCTGGTGAGGGTCAGGGTTGGTGTCGGGTTGGGTCTAGGATTGCTGAAGGAGTGGGTGGGACCCCAGCCAGGTGGATGGGAGGCGGGATGGGGACCCTCGGAGGCCGGAGGGCAGTGATGGGCTGGGAGCCACGACTGGAAGCCATCCTGCAGCCTGTGACCTCCAACCCCGAGTCTTGTCAGGTCACAGAGGCTGCTCCGGCCGCAGGGGGCGGCTGGCCCTCCCTGGAGTGTGCGGGCGCCTCCCACTTGCTGGCTTCTCCCGGGCCATGTGGCCACGGTGGGCCCTGCAGGGACCATGCTCTGCAGAGTGGAGCGGGTCCTCCTCCTTCCGTCCCGCGGCCTGTGGGAGGGGCCTTCTCTAGAGTCCAGCGCCCTGAAGGAACTGCCCCCCCTGCCTTGAGCTGCACCAGCACAGAGTGTCCTCCCCGCCCCGGAGGTAGCTGTCCCTGCTCCCCACCCCCCTTGCCACCCCCCCCCTGCCTTGAGCTGCACCAGCACAGAGTGTCCTCCCCGCCCCGGAGGTAGCTGTCCCTGCTCCCCACCCCCCTTGCCACCCCCCCCATTGATTCAGCGCCCAGCCCCATGTCCAGCCTGCTGTGGGGCAGCTACCAGCAGCTTGGCTTCCGCTCGAGGAAACAGGGATGGTCTGTGGCCTTTGTGCCCGGGGGCGTCTCGGAGCCACCCGTGGGGGCGGGCACGGAGGGGGCTCTTTGTGAGAGGAGGGTTCCCCCTTGGCAGGCTCCTCCCAATGCCCCACTCTGCAGTGGCCGCCATGGGATGTGCTGCCCGAGGAATATCGCATTGCCCTGGGAGCACCGGGCGGGATTTCAAAGCCCCAGGGAGCATGGCAGAGGGTGCCAGGCAGGGCCACCAACCCGTGCCACAGGTGACAG
>NW_011894699.1:0-922 GCF_000151845.1 Pteropus vampyrus | reverse complement strand
GCAGGGGGAGAGTGTCGGGTCTCAGCCAGCCCCGGGGAGGCCCCGCAGGGACACAGGGAAGCCCGAGTTCGCAGCTCAAAAAGACCCCTCCTGGACAGAGCCGCCCGTGCCTTAGGCCAGTCCCCTCTGAAGTCCTCTGGGGCCTGCCAGGGCTCCTGCCCTACACACAGCCTCAGCAGGTGGGAGGGGACATCCCTGCCCCCCGGGGCCCTGGGACCACACCTAAAGGAGGCGTCTTAGTCTGGGCATGTCTAGAGGAATGGTGAGGAGGTGGCTGGCGGGGGGTACGCTTGAGACCCTTCTCCACAGACATGGGAGAGCTCTGAGACCAGCTAAGTCCCCCACCCCAGGGGCTGTCCTGGCATGGGAGCTGAGCGGGGTCAGGGCCCCGGGGACTGTACCCTTGGCCAAGCTGAGCCTGTGGGAGGAGCGGCTGTCCTGGTGGGACCTGGGGACGCGAAGGGCAGGGACCGGCGCCGGGTCACCTGGAAGTGGGGCGCAGCCGCGGCTTCTTCCCATCGCCACTGGCCCCTTCTCCCTCCCCTCCTTCGCCCGCCGGAGAGAGCTGCCACTTCCCTCTCAGCCAGTGCGTGGGGACAGCCCTGCCCTGGACCTGACGGCACTAGCAGAATGTCGGCACAAAGGATGGCGCCAGCAGAGGCTCGAGGGGACGCGCGGCCAGGAGGGCCACCAGTGCCAGCCCCCAGCTGGCCAGGAAGCCAGGGCGGGGCCGGCCCAGACCTGTCTCTGCCTCGTGCCTTCCTGCCCGCTCTTCTGGTCTTGGCCTTGGAGTTGGGGAGGGGCAGGACTCGAGGCCCCGACCTCCCGGTTATGGGGCCCTGGGGCCTCAGGTCGAGAGGGCTCAGCGTGGCATAGCAGCCATCTAGGCCTTCAGAAAGTGCAGCCCTGGGCTGAGGGTGGG
>NW_011894698.1:4291-6167 GCF_000151845.1 Pteropus vampyrus | reverse complement strand
ATTTATAATTAAATCCAAAAGAATAAAAGACCTAGGAATAAATTTAACCAAAAGGGTAAAAGATTTGTACTCTGAAAATTGGAAGACATTGAAGAAAAAAAAATGAAGAATTAACAAATAAATGGAAGGATATACCATACTCATGGACTGGAAGAAATAATATCATTAGAATGTCCATAATACCCAAAGTGATCTAGGGAGTCAATGAAATCCCTATCAAAATACCAATGGCAGTTTTCACAGAACTAGAATAAATAATTCTCAAAATTATATATAATGAAATGACTTCGAATAGTCAAAGCAATCTCAAGGAAGAAGAATGAAGTTGGAGGTATCACACTCCCTGATTTCAAACTATACTGCAAAGCTATCGTAATCAAAACAGTATGGTATTGGTCAAAAGCAAACACATAGATCAATGGAACAGGATAGGGAGCCTAGATATAAACCCACACATATATGATCAATGAGTCCATAATAAAGGAGACAAGAATATATAATGGGAAAAAGACAGTCTCTTCAATAAATGGTGTTGGGAAAACTGGTCAGATACATGAAAAAAATGAAACTAGATCAATTTCTTTTACCATATACAAAAATAAACAAAATGGTTTAAATTTTTTTAATTTAAATTTAAATATTTAGAAAGATTTAAATATTTGACCTGAAACCATTAAAAAAAACATAGTCAGTTAACTTGTTGACATTAGTCTTAGCAATATCTTTTAGAAACATCTCCTTGGGCAAAGGCAACATAAGTAAAAATAAACAAATGGAACTACATCAAACTAAAAGGCTTTTACATAGTGAAAGAAACCTTCAACAAGACAAAAAGGCAACCTACTGAATGGGAGAAAATATTAGCCAATCATATAGAGGTTACTATCCTAAATATATAAAGAACTCGTTACAACTTAACACCATAAAAACAATCTTAAGCTGGGCAGAGGACCTGAATAGACATTTCTCCAAAGAAGATATATAGGCAGCCAATAGACCTATGAAAAGATGCTCAACATCACTAATCATCAGAGAAACGCAAATTAAAACCACAAAAGATATCATCTCACACCCGTCAGAATGGCTTTCATCAATAAGTCCAAAAACAACAAGTGTTGGTGAGGATGTAGAGAAAAGAGAACTCTTGTATACTGTTGGTGGGACTGTAAATTGCTACAGTCACTATAGAAAACAGTATGGAGATTCCTCAAAAAATTAAAAATAGGACTACCATACGACCTAGCAATCTCATTTCAGGGTATTTACATGAAGAAATGAAAACAATAACTCAAAAAGATAAATGCATTCCTATATTCACTGCGGCATTATTTACAAAAGCCCTTGAAAACTCATATTCGAAAAGATATTTGCACACCGATGTTCATAGCAGCATTATTACAGTGACCAGGACATGGAAGCAACCAAAGTGTCCTATGATAGATGATTGGCTAAAGAAGCTGTGGTACATATATACAATGGAATATTCTTCGGCCATAAGAAGAGATGAAATACTGCCATTTGCGACAACGCAGATGGATCTTGAGATAATCATGCTAAACAAAATAAGCCAGACAGAAAAGGTTGATAATCACATAGTATCACTTATATGTGGGATATAAACCTAAAAGCAACAAATGAACGGGATAAACAGGGACTCATGGACATGGACAATGGACTAGCAGTTGATTACCAGAAGGGAGGGGAGAGGAAGGAAGGGGAAGGGGAAAATAAAAAAACAAAATGTTAAAAAAATTATGTATATATAGTATGAAAAAAACAGGACGTGGTTCCATAGTGTAGCGGTTAGCATGTCTGCTTTACATGCAGAGGTCCTGGGTTCGTGCCCCAGTGGAGCCACAGTCCATGGTCTACAGCC